>NC_073414.1:2471759-2480856 GCF_028641065.1 Leucoraja erinaceus
TTAGATGTGGCCCTTGTGGCTAAGGGGATCAGAGGGTATGGAGAGAAGGCAGGTACGGGATACCGAGTTGGATGATCAGCCATGATCATATTGAATGGCGGTGCAGGCTCGAAGGGCCGAATGGCCTACTCCTGCACCTAATTTCTATGTTTCTATGCTATCTCTGTCTCTCTTTCTCTGGTTCTGGATTCCCCCAACATCGGGAACATGTTTCCTGCCTCTAGCGTGTCCGAACCCCTAACAATCTTACCGATCATAATTGGTAGTGTTATAGCTCAGAGAAAGTGCAGATTAAGAAAAAAAGCAACGATCACATCAAGGTAGATTGGAGGATCAAGATGGAGGTCTGTTCAAGTGTCAAGAGGCTGTTATTGGCTCTGGTGGCAGGTGTTTACATATTTTTGTACCATCTGCCCGGATGGAGAGGGGAGAGGAGGGAATGACTGGGGAGCGAGGATATTTAAGGAGCAGGGTGTCTGATTCAGATTCAGATTCAATTTTAATTGTCATTGTCAGTGTACAGTACAGAGACAATGAAATGCATTTAGCATCTCCCTGGAAGAGAGACATAGCAAACGATTTGAATAAATAATAATAAGTGTCCGGGGGACGGGGGGGGGGGGGGTGATTGGCAGTCACCGAGGTACGTTGTTGAGTAGAGTGAAAGAAGCTGTTCCTCGACCTGCTGGTTCGGCAACGGAGAGACCTGTAGCGCCTCCCGGATGGTAGGAGGGTAAACAGTCCATGGTTGGGGGTGAGAGCAGTGGTCAAGATGTTGTGGTCAAGTCAAGATGAGAGACGGGCTTACCTGATCATCTTCCGTTAGCATCTCGGAGGACAACGGTCGACAGGTCACTGCAACAGAGAGACGAGAACCATCAATGTGGAGCCACAGGTAACATCAAAGGGGGGCGTGAATGTTAACACAAGGTCTCCACTCATACAGGTCATCTGAGAGGCCTCACCTGACACACCCAGAGTGCAGGAGGCATAGTCTTAGAGTGATACAGCACCGAAACAGGCCCTTCAGCCCATCGAGTTCATGCCAGTACCCAGTGGATGATAGCATCAAGGCACATAGCATGGAAACAGGCCCTTCAGCCCATCGAGTTCATGCCAGTACCCAGTGGAAGATAGCATCAAGGCACATAGCACGGAAACAGACCTTTCAGCCCACCGAGTCAGTGCCAGGACCCAGTGAAAGAGTGGCATAGTGAAAGAGTTATACAGCAGGCCAACAGGACCTTCGGCCCATCAGGTCCATGCCAGAACCCAGTGACAAAGAGGCATTGGGGTATAGAGACATACAACAGAAAAACAGGCCCTTCGGCCCATCAGGTCTGTGCAAGAACCCAGTAAATTGCGAGGCATTGAGGTATAGAGACATACAGCACTACAACAGGCCCTTCGGCCCATCGAGTCCGTGTAACCAGTTACATCAATCCCACACTAATCCCAGGTCTGTAGGTTTATCGGCCCCTCTGTAAATTCCTCTCTAGTGTGTAGGGAGTGGATGAGAAAGTGGGATAACTTTCTAAGAGGGAGTTGGATGTGGCCCTTGTGGCTAAAGGGATCAGGGGGTATGGAGAGAAGGCAGGCACAGGATACTGAGTTGGATGATCAGCCATGATCATATTGAATGGTGAATGGTGCAGGCTCGAAGGGCCGAATGGCCTTTACTCCTGCACCTATTGTCTATGTTTCTATGTTAACTGGTGTGAACGGGTGATCGATGGTCGGCATGGACTCAGTGGGCCGAAGGTCCTGTCTCCATGCTGTATTTTTTTCAATTGATTCAATTAATAGGAGTTAGTGTTGGCATCATGTTTGGCAGATGTGCAGTGGTAGAGTTGCTGCCTTTCAGAAGTGTGTAAACAAACGCACACCTCCAGATTCAGAGACAGTTTCTTCCCAGCTGTTATCAGGCAACTGAACCATCCTACCACAACCAGAGAGCGGCCCTGAACCACTATCTACCTCATTGGAGACCCTCGGACTATCTTTGATTGGACTTTACTGGACATTATCTTGCACTAAACGTTATTCACTATATTCCCTTATCATGTATCTGTACACTGTGGATGGCTCGATTGGGGTATGGAGAGAAGGCAGGTACAGGATACTGAGTTGGATGATCAGCCACGATCATATTGAATGGCGGTGCAGGCTCGAAGGGCCGAATGGCCTCTACTCCTGCACCTATTGTCTATGTTTCTATGTTTGTAATCATGTATTGTCTTTCCGCTGAATGGTTAGAAAATAGGTGCAGGAGGAGGCCATTCGGCCCTTCGAGCCTGCACCGCAACAAAAAGCTTTTCACTGTACCTCGGTACACGTGACAATAAACTCAACACAAACTCACCCATCCACCCCCTCCCCATGGTCCATTATAGCCAGGGTTCATAGAAACATAGAAACATAGAAATTAGGTGCAGGAGTAGAGGCCATTCAGCCCTTCGAGCCTGCACCGCCATTCAATATGATCATGGCTGATCATCCAACTCAGTATCCCGTACCTGCCTTCTCTCCATACCCCCTGATCCCCTTAGCCACAAGGGCCACATCTAACTCCCTCTTAAATATAGCCAATGAACTGTGTGGCCTCAACTACCCTCTGTGGCAGAGAGTTCCAGAGATTCACCACTCTCTGTGTGAAAAAAGTTCTTCTCATCTCGGTTTTAAAAGATTTCCCCCTTATCCTTAAGCTGTGACCCCTTGTCCTGGACAAGGGGTCACAGTATTTCACAGTAATTCACTGTATTAATTCCATCATTCCATGCACAAAATAAATATTATGGTCAGAAAACAGCAAAAACATCCAGCTGAACAGTGAATACAGACAGCTGTAAAAAGCCAGAGGGTTAGAGATGGAGGCAAGGTGATTCAGTAACCAAGGGCAACAACGTGTGTGCTAACTGCTGGCAGAGACGATGTTATTGAATCCATGGCCTCGACACACACACACACACATCTGCTGAAGGTCATTTGGTCCGTGGAGGCCAACCTACGCCAGTATCTCTGCCACAAGCCTAACCACGACGCGCTATTAAAGAGGTACACAGCACAGAAACAGGTCCTTCGTCACACTGAGTCTGCACCGACCTCCAACCACCCGTTTGCACGAACCACAGAGACCCGGGTTCGATCCTGGCCGCGGGTGCTGCCTGTACGGAGTTTGCACGTTCTCTCCCCGTGACCCGCGAGCAGTCAGACATAAGGAATGAGGACGAGGAGAGGGAAGACGGGGCAGCGAGGACACAGATAGATGGAGAGGTGCGATGAAGGGTGGTGAAGGTCGGATGGAGGGAGAGAGAGAGTTCTCTCCGTGACCCGCGTGGGTTTGCTCCGGGTGCTCCGGTTTCCTCCCACACTCCAAAGGCGGTGCAGGTTTGTAGTTCATGTTAAGCGGCTTCTGTGAAACCCCCCGCCTACCGTGTAGGATGTGAGCGTGGGATAACATAGAACTAGTGTATGGGTTGGTGTATGGATGGATGGCACAGACTCGGTGGGGCAACGCTCTCTAAACTAGCGGGGTCAGGGGATATGGGGAGAAGGCAGGGACGGGGTACTGATTGGGGGATGATCAGCCATGATCACAGTGCTGGCTCGAAGGGCCGAATGGCCTACTCCTGCGTCTATTGTCTAGGATATTGAGGGAATCAATGGGTTTCTGAACTGCCATGGCCTTATTGAATGGTAGAACAGGCTGAATGGCCTTTTCCTGCATTTATTTAATGCCCCTTAGTAAACACCTCCTCTACCTTACAGACTCTTGTTTCCTGTTTCCCCGCATGGAAAATGTCCCATTAGTTCCGCTTATTATTGTCACGTATACCGAGATACAGTGAAACGGTTTGTGTTGCCTGCTATCCAGTCAAAGAAATGATTCATCATCTAGGGGCTAGTGGAATCGAGGGATATGGGGAGAAGGCAGGCACGGGTTATTGATTGGGGACGATCAGCCATGATCACAATGAATGGCGGTGCTGGCTCGAAGGGCCGAGTGGCCTCCTCCTGCACCTATTTTATATGTGAGAGAGAGAGAGACAGCGTGACAGACAGACAGAGAGAAAGACACAGAGACAGTGGGTCAGAGAAAGAGGGAGAATGGAGAACCGGGGTAGAGGGAGAGGGGGAGAGGAGAGAGGAGGGGGGGGGAGAGGGGGAGGGGGAGAGAGAGGGGGGGAGGGGGCGAGAGGGGGAGGGGGAGAGGGAGAGGGGGGGGGAGAGAGGAGGGGGGAGAGAGAGAGAGGAGGGGGGAGCGGGAGAGAGAGAGGAGGAGAGGGAGAGAGAGAGAGGAGGGGGGGGAGAGAGAGGAGAAAGAGAGGGGAGAAGAGAGGGAGAGAGAGGGGGGGGGAGAGAGAGGAGGGGGGAGAGAGGGAGGGGGGGGGAGGGAGGGGGAGGAGGGAGGGAGAGGGAGCGGAGGGGGGGGAGAGAGAGGGAGCACGGGGGGAGAGAGAGGGAGGGGAGAGAGAGGGGGGAGAGAGGGGAGGGGGGAGAGAGGGAGGAGCGTGGAGAAAACAGGTGGAGAGAGAGGGGGGGTGCGGAGAGACGGGTAGAGAGAACGAGAGAGAGGAGAGGAGGGGGGGAGAGGGAGGAGGGGGAGAGAGGAGGGGGGGGGAGAGAGAGGAGGGGGGAGAGGAGGGGGGAGGGGGGAGGAGGGGGGGGGAGGGAGAGAGGGGGGGAGAGAGGGAGGGGGGGAGGGGGGGGGGGGGAGAGGAGGGGGGGGGGGGAGGGGAGGGGGGGGGGGGGGGGGGGGGGGGGGGGAGGGGGGGGGGGGAGGGAGGGGAGGGGAGCGAGCAAGATTGAGAAAGGGGGGTGTCTACGAGCAGTCAGACATAAGGAATGAGGACGAGGAGAGGGAAGACGGGGCAGCGAGGACACAGATAGATGGAGAGGTGCGATGAAGGGTGGTGAAGGTCGGACGGATGGAGGGAGGGAGAGCAGCGGTAGCAGTGCCGCCGACGCCGCTGTTCGCGGTGCTGAAACCTCCTCTCACGGGCAGCTCCGGGCGATTGGGAAAGTACTGAGAGCCGCCGGTTACAATTTCCAATCTTTTTCTGACAAAAGGTCTCGCCACAAACCACAACTTTTCCACCTCAAACACAAAATACACACAGACACACACACAGAGACACACACACACAGACACACACACACACACACAGAGACACAGACACAGACACACACAGAGACACACAGAGACACACAGAGACACACACAGACAGACACAGAGATACACACAGACACAGATACAGACACACACACGCGCACACACACACACACGCAGACACATACACACAGACACAGAACACACACACAGACACACACACACAGACACACACACACACAGACACACACACACACACGCACACACACATACACACACACACACAGATACAGACACACACACACACACACACACACACACACACACACACACACACACACACACACACACACACACACACACACACAACACACACACACACACACACACACACACACACACACACACACACACACACACACACACACACACACACACACACACACACACACACACACACACCAAGCGACAGACGCGATTAAATAACAGCGCTGGCGCCCAACGCACCTTGGAAACGCGTGTAAAAAAACCCCCCTCAAACACGACACTAATTTCGGGCCAACATCCTTACCTTGGTGGCAGAAAACCATCCAGGCTACGAAACCTTTGAGAATCATCTTGTGCTGTTTGCTCCCGGTGATGTGTGTGTGTGGTGTGTGTGTGTGTGAGAGGGGGGTTAAGGAGACGAGGGGAGGGATAAGTCTACATGGGTTATATAATGACAATGATACAACATAAGAGGGGGGTGGGATGAGTTCGCTGGAGAAAACTGAAAGGCGATGGGGATGGAGTTGAGCCGACAGTCCCAGTGGCGGCGGCGTGGAACAGCCCGGGATCTCTACAGGATTGTGTCCTTAAATAGTCAGGACCAGAGGAAGTGATGTCAGGAGTTGTTCATGTTGTACATGGTTTTTAAAGGTGCATTCAATCACCATTTACTATCCCCCGGCAGAAAATAGAATATTCTGTCAAACGACCTCTGGGAGGGCGATTGCTGCTAAACCAAGGGCTTGGACAAGGATCAGTTAGTTGGAACAGCGGCCGCGTGTGGCATTGAATACTAAACGCTTGCTAAAGTCATGAGATCATAAGATAAGTGACAGCAGCAGAATGAGGCCACTTGAGTTTGTGGGAGCTTGCAGTGTGTAAATTGGTTACCACTTTCCTTTATAGAAACATGGACAATAGGTGGAGGAGTAGAGGCCATTCAGCCCTTCTAGCCAGCACCGCCATTCAATATGATCATGGCTGATCATCCACAATCAGTACCCTGTTCCTGCCTTCTCCCCACATCCCTTGATTCCGTTAGCTTTAAGATACCCCACTTAAGAACGTACATAGAAACATAGAAAATAGGTGCAGGAGGAGGCCATTCGGCCCTTAGAGCCAGCACTGCCATTCAATATGATCATGGCTGATCATCTCAGAGGTTAGTCCGTATCTGGAACGAGCTGCCAGAGAATGCTATAGAAATGGACACGTTTATGATTTGTACAATACATTTGGACAGATGTATGGATAGGAAGGGTTTCATTTGGATAAGGACTAAATTCAGGTAAATAGGACCAGGCCAATACTTTAGTATTGAGTAGGGCCCTTCTTCAGACTGAAGGTGACGGGGCCTGGAGCAGTAACACCAGGTAAGAGGCATCTGGACAGGTACATGGAACGAGCAGAGCGTAGAGGGGGAATGGAATTAATGCAAGCATGTGGGATTAGCACAGACACAAAACGCTGGAGTAACTCAGCGGGACAGGCAGCATCTCTGGAGAGAAGGAATGTGTGACGTTTCGGGTCGAAGCCCTTCTTCTGACTGATCAGAGTGAAGAAGTGTCTCGATCCAAAACGCCGGCCATTCCTTCTCTCCACAGATGCTGCCTGTCCCGCTGAGTTACTCCAGCATTTTGTGTCTATCTTCCATTTAAACCAGCATCTGCCGTTCCTTCCGACAACATTGGGATTGGTATAAATAGGCAAGGTGGTCGGCATGGAAACAGTGGGCCAAAGGGCCTGTTTCCATGCTGTACATCCCCACTCTATAAAAATCGATGAGTAATGCTAACATAACATGTGGATGTATTGACTGAAAATACATTAATATGAATGTAGGCATTTGGCATCAATTTTTAATTTAGTACAAATTTCCATTCAATATATTTTTTTCCACTGATCTAAAATCATGCCTTGCTGATCTTGTATTGATATTCTTGCTTATCCAACACCATTAAATGTTTTGCATTTCTTAATGAGCGACCCATCTTACAACTAACCAGCTACAAATGTGTGTTTGTGTTTTCATGCCTGATCTTCAAAGCTCAGGGTTTAGACTAATTGATCATTAGGGAAATTCTCCACAATGAATCAATTTATCAAGGAATAATCACCGTGGCTGGGATTATTGTGTCTGTACACTGTGCTGTCCAGTTCTAAGGCTGATGGAAAATCAATGGTCCTCTGATCTGCGCAGCTAAGCTATAGTCTTACGTGTAGAAACAAGGAAATGCATGTTTTTGGAGCAGAATTAGGCCATTCAGCCCATCGAGCCCATACTTCGCCATTCAATTATGTTGCCAAGATGAACTCCTCCTGCCTGCACGTGATCCATATCCCTCCATTATCGTATCTGCTTCCACCACCACCCATGGCAGTATGTTCCAGGCACCCACTGCTCTCGGTGTAAAAAAACCCCCACCCCATATGCTCCCCCTTCAAATTTTGCCCCACTCACCTCGTCATGGAATGATGCAGCGTGGAAACAGGCCCTTCACCCCAACTTGCCCACCCCGGCCAACATGTCCCAGCTACACTAATCCCAGCTACCCACAATTGGTCCATATCCCTCCAAACCTGCCCTATCCATGTATCTGTCTGTTTCTTAAACGTTGGGATAGTCCCAGCCTCAACTACCTCATCCGGCAGCTCGTTCCATACAACCACCACCCGTTGTGTGAAAAAGCTACCCCTCATATGCCTATTAAATCTTTCCCCCTTCACCTTGAACCCATGTCCTCTGGAACTCGATTCCCCTACTCTATACAAGAGACTGTGCATCTACCCGATCTATTCCTCTCATGATTTCATGCATGCTATCATGAAAGCTATGCCTAGTCTAGTCTTTGACATTTCAAGAACATGGATAGGTGATGTTTCGGGTCGGGGACCCTTTTTCAGAATCCATGTTGATATGGTATGTATATGTACCTATGGTCGACTCAGTCCACGCAAACCAGCGATTACACTAGCGACAATATACAGAGGCCGACTAACCTACAAACCCGCACGTCTTTGGGATGTGGGGAGAAACCGGAGAAAACCCACGCGGTCACAGGGAGAACGTACAAACTCCGTACAGACAGCAGCTGTGGTCAGGATTAAACCCGGGTCACTGGCGCTGTACGGTGGCAATCCTCTCTACCCGCTGCGCCACCGTGTGTGTTATGGATGAGCAATATTTAAACAGCAAGCTTCTGTTGCAACCACATTTCAGAATGTCACGGGAGGGTAAGTCGACTGAGACCTGTCTCGTTACCCGATGTTACGAATGACAAGGCAGGACAGGAGTCCTTGAGAGAGCAGGCTGTCTTTGTTTGTGAAGGTCATAATTGTATGGGTTCTGTATCTGAATGCTGCAGACAGCGCACACACACACACACACACACTAACACATACACACACACACACACACCAACACATACACACACACACACACCCACACACGCACTCACACACACACACACACACACACACACTAACACATACACACACACACCCCCACTCACACACGCACTCACACACACACACGCACACACACATACAGGCAGCTCCCAACCTAGTGGCATGAATATTGATTTCACTAACATTGTAACCCTTGCATTCCCTCTCTCTCCATCCCTCCCCCACCACAGTCAAACCAGCTTCAAAGTAGTCTTTGTCGAGTCTCATTGCCTAAACTCGTTCTCACCAAGCAAACAATGTCCAAGAAGGGAC
>NC_073414.1:2480956-2715956 GCF_028641065.1 Leucoraja erinaceus
TTCCTAAGTTTTACAGGTCATGGCAAAACGAGGATTGGCCCAGGGTTCGAGTTCCCACATGTGAGTAGAGGAAAACCACACTATGGCCCTGCGCACATTCACAGTTATGCCCCGTCCCACTTAGGAAACCTGAACGGAACCTCTGGAGACTTTGCGCCCCACCCAAGGTTTCCCGGTGCGGTTCCCGGAGGTTTTTGTCAGTCTCCCCTACCTGCTTCCACTACCTGCAACCTCCGGCAACCACCTGCAACCTCCGGGAACCGCACGGAAACCTTGGGTGGGGCGCAAAGTCTCCAGAGGTTTCCGTTCAGGTTTCCTAAGTGGACAGGGCATTACTTACCCAGGCAACCTTCCTCAATCTTCCCCCGTGCTAAATGAGCTCAGTGGATGTGGAGAGGATGTTTCCACTAGTGGGAGAGCCTAAGAGTTTAGTTTAGAGATACAGCGTGGAAACAGGCCCTTCGGCCCACCGAGTCCGTGCTGACTCGCGATCCCAAGCTTTAGCGCGATCCTATGTTATTGTTACATACATACCCCGTACAGACAGCACCTGTAGTCAGGATTAACTCGTGTCCCTGGCGCTGTGAGGCAGCAACTTCTCGCTGAGCCACCGTGCCCCCTCTGAAGGACGTTGCTTTAGGAAGATGAGGAGGAATTTCTTTAGTCAGAGGGTGGTGAATCTGTGGAATCCTTTGCCAGAGAAGGCTGTGGAGGCCAAGTCAATGAATATTTTTAATGCAGAGATAGACAGATTCTTGATTAGTACGGGTGTCAGGAGTTACAGGGAGAAGGCAGGAGAATGGGGTTAGGAGGAAGAGATGATTGAATGGTGGAGTAGACTTGATGGGCCAAATGGCCTAATTCTGCCTTTGTCACACGAACTTATGTGCCCTTTTAGCCATGGGTGAACCATTACAGGATGAACAGCAGAAGTTCCAGAAGCTGGCATAGTCTAGATGGGACGAATGGCCTTCAATGTTATGAAATATGATGAGGTGGCTCATCTCACAGGGCAGTTTGGGATGAACAGTAAAATGTCTACAATTCCAGATATCCCCCCCCCCCCAAAAAAAAAATGTGTCTGTGGATTTGAATGTTTGATGTGCAGATTGGCCCCACGTTGACTGATCATGCTCATATTTGTGAGTATCGACTTGTATCGATTGGGAAAACATTTTCCACACAGAGAGTGGTGAATCTGTGGAACTCTCTGCCACAGAAGGTAGTTGAGGCCAGTTCATTGGTTATATTTAAGAGGGAGTTAGATGTGGCCCTTGTGGCTAAAGGGATCAGGGGGTATGGAGAGAAGGCAGGTACAGGATACTGAGTTGGATGATCAGCCATGATCATATCGAATGGCGAATGGTGCAGGCTCGAAGGGCCGAATGGCCTCTACTCCTGCACCTATTTTCTATGTTTCTATGTAAAAATGCAGGTTCCTATTTTTCCGCAGATGGCCCTTATCTTCAGTGAAGATGGCTTGCGGGACATCAGTCTTCCCTGTGTGATACAGAGTTTCATCAATCACAACGCTGTCCTCTACAAGGTCTTTGTGGTCGGGCATTCACACTTTGTGGTTAAGAGGCCATCTCTGAAGAACTTTTCAATTGGAAAATCAGGTTAGTTCATTCAGCTGGTCTGATGTAATTCAATAGACAATAGGTGCAGGAGGAGGCCATTTGGCCCTTCGAGCCAGCACCGCCATCCAATGTGATCATGGCTGATCATCCCCAATCAGTACCCCGTTCCTGCCTTCTCCCCATATACCCTGACTCCGCTATTTTTAACAGCCCTATCTAGCTCTCTCTTGAAAGCATCCAGAGAACCAGCCTCCACCGCCCTCTGAGGCAGAGAATTCCACAGACTCAACACTCTCTGTTTCCTCGTCTCCGTTCTAAATGGCTTACTTCATATTCTTAAACTGTGTGTGGCCCCTGGTTCTGGACTCCCCCAACATCGGTAACATGTTTCCTGCCTCTAGCATGTCCAAGCCCTTAATAATCGTATATGTTTCAATGAGATACCTTCTCATCCTTCTAAACTCCAGAGTGTACAAGCCCAGCCGCTCCATTCACTCAGCATATGACAGTCCCGCCATCCCGGGAATTAACCTTGTATTCGCCGTTGTTGTTGAGATGATGTGGTTTCAATAGGCTGGGTCTCTATTCCCTGGAGCGCAGGAGGAATTGGGGGTGATGTTATAGAGGTGTACAAAATCATGAGAGGAATAGATCTGGGAGACAGACTCACAGAGTCTCTTGCCCAGAGTAGGGGAATCGAGGACCAGAGGACACAGGTTCAAGGTGAAGGGGAAAAGATTTAATAGGAATCTGAGGGGTAACTTTTTCACATAGAGGGTGGTGGGTGTATGGAACGAGCTGCCAGATGAGGTAGTTGAGGCAGGGACCATCCCAACATTTAAGAAACAGTTAGACAGGTACATGGATAGTACAGGTTTGGAGGGATATGGACCAAACGCAGGCAGGTGGGACTAGTGTAGCTGGGACATGTTGGTCGGTGTGGGCAAGTTGGGCTGAAGGGCCTGTTTCCATGCTGTATCACTCTGTGACTCCATGTGTGTGTGAGTCTTCCACGTTAGGTTTAGGTTCATTATTGTCACTGGGGTGGCACAGCGGTAGAGTTGCTGCCTCACAGCGCCAGAGACCCAGGTTTGATCCTCACTACGGGTGCTGTCTGTACGGAGTTTGCACGTTCTCCCCCTGACCCTGTAGGTTTTCTCCGGGTGCTCCGGTTTCCTCCCACACTCCAAAGACGTGCAGGCTGGTAGGTGAATTGGCTTCGGTAAAAATTGTAAATTGTCTCTAATGTATAGGATAGTGTTAATGTACGGGAATCACTGGTCAGCACGGATCGGTGGGCCGAAGGGCCTGTTTCTGCACTGTAATGTCTAAAGTCTAGAGTGTACCAAGGCACAGTGACAAGCTTTATGTTGTATGCTATACAAAGAGATATACCAGATATACCATAGATTCACGTCAAACTCAAGTACAGTGTATAGAACAAAGGGGAAGTGCAGAGAATAGTTCTCACCATTGTACCGCAACTGTTCCTTAGACAAAGGCCGATGCCCTTATTGGGGACGTTAGAATTGAACGCACGTCTTTGTCGTGTGGGAGGAAACCGGAGCATCCGGGAAAACTCGCGGGGAGAACGTACATAGAAACATAGACAATAGGTGCAGGAGTAGGCCATTCGGCCCTTCGAACCTGCACCGCCATTCAATATGATCATGGCTGATCATCCAACTCAGTATCCTGTACCTGCCTTCTCTCCCTACCACAAAGACCTTGTAGAGGACAGCGTTGTGATTGATGAAACTCTGTATCACACAGGGAAGACTGATGTCCCGCTAGCCATCTTCACTGAAGATAAGGGCCATCTGCGGAAAAATAGGAACCTGCATTTTTACAGAAACATAGACAATAGGTGCAGGAGTAGGCCATTCGGCCCTTCGAGCCTGCACCATTCCATTCGATATGATCATGGCTGATCATCCAACTCGGTATCCTGTACCTGCCTTTTCTCCATACCCCCTGATCCCTTTAGCCACAAGGGCCACATCTAACTCCCTCTTAAATATAGCCAATGAACTGTGTGGCCTCAACTACCTTCTGTGGCAGAGAATTCCACAGATTCACCACTCTCTGTGTGAAAAATGTTTTTCTCATCTCGGTCCTAAAAGATTTCCCCCTTATCCTTAAACTGTGTGACCCCTTGTTCTGGACTTCCCCAACATCGTGAACAATCTTCCTGCATCTAGCCTGTCCAACCCCTTAAGAATTTTGTACGTTTCTATAAGAAACTCCGTACAGACTCCGTACAGACAGCATCCCATAGTTGGGATCGAACCTGGGTCTCTGGCGCCGTGAGGCAGCAACTCTACCGCTGCGCCACCGTGCAGCCATGTGCAGTGGGGTTGAAGAATTTGTTAGGACTATGTTATTCTTGAACCTGGAGGTGGGGCTCCTGTACCTTCTAATAAGATGCTCTTGACCATCTGACCTCTCTTGATGTGTGGCTTGGTGTCTGACTGTAGCTGAGAGCAGGCGTGGGCCAATCTGTGGGTGGTTTAACAAGCGTGGTGGTGCGGAGGAAGAGGGGAGAAGATGGTTACATTTGGCTTTTTCTTCCACAGATCGGCAAACTATATTTTTTAATAGCCACGAGGTTTCGAAGCCGGAATCCTGCTCTCACCTGACGGAGGTAAGTCGGGGAATTTCCCAGTGTCCGATGGAGACTCTTTCTCAGTCTCATCTCTGCGGGTAGAGCTGCTGCCTCACAGCGCCAGAGACCCGGGTTCGATCCTGACTACGGGTGCTGTCTGTACGGAGTTTGCACGTTCTCGTCGTGACCTGCGTGGGTTTTCTCTGGGTGCTCCGGTTTCCTCCCACACCCCAAACACGTGCAGGTTTGTAGGTTTAATTGGCTTGGTATAGATGTAAATTGTCCCTAGTGTGTGTAGGATAGTGTTAGTGTGCGGGGATCGCTGGTCGGCACGGACCCGGTGGGCCGAAGGGCCTGTTTCCATGAACTAAATTAAATTAAACTCTAATCTAAAAGACAGGCATTAAATTCTCACCAAAATTCAACCAATATTTAAAAACTGATTTCCCCCTTGTTGCTGTAGGCTGGCATTGGAATGCAGCGAGTTTGATCCTGACCTCGGGTGCTGTCCATGTGGAGTTTGCACGTTCTCCCTGGGACCGTGTTGGTTTTCTCCGGGTGCCCTGGTTTCCTCCCACTTCCCAAAAACGCGCGGGTTTATAGAATAATTGTCCCCGAATGTGTCGCAAGAAGATCAGAAAATGGGAAACTAGTGGGAATGGGTGTGTAGGGATATAGTGTGGAAACAGGCCCTTCAGCCCATCCAGTCCATGGTGACCAGCGATCACCTGCATACACTCATAAGGTCATAAGGAATAGGAGTAGAATTAGGCCATTCGGCCCATCAAGTCTACTCCGCCATTCAGTCATGGCTAATCTATATCTCTCCTGCCTTCTCCTCATAACCCCTGACACCCGCACTAATCAAGAATCTATCTAACTCTGCCTTAAATATATCCACTGACTTGGCCTCCACAGCCGTCTGTGGCAACGAATTCCACAGATTCACCACCCTCTGACTAAAGACATTTCTCCTCATCTCCTTCCTGAAAGATACTAGTTCAACCGTACACACTGGGGATAATTTACAGCAGCCACTTAAGCTGCAAACCTTTGTCTCTGATGCTTCCCTCAATAGCCCTTGCCGTTTACCCTGGATTCCATGCATCATATTGCCCTGTTCCTGTCTCTTTCTTTCTGCAGAGGGATGAATGGGGGGAGCAGTCTAGCGGCCCGTCAGACAGGATCATTCAGTCCATCATCCGATGTCTGCAGGTGTCGCTTGGGTTGTCCCTATTTGGCGTAGATGTCATAATCGACAGCAAGACTGGGAAGCTGGCCATCATTGACATCAACGCCTTCCCAGGTTTGTTCCCCGTCCCAGTCCCCCTGGGCTGTGTGGCCCCCCCCCCAATACTTGCCGCTGACTCGAACGCACGCAACCAAAGCCTTTCACTGACCCTCCGTTTCTGGAATCTGAGGGGTAACTATTTCACACAAGGGTGTCTTGTCTTATGAAGAAAGACTGGATAGACTTGGTTTATACTCTCTAGAATTTAGAAGATTGAGGGGCGATCTTATAGAAACTTACAAAATTCTTAAGGGGTTGGACAGGCTAGATGCAGGAAGATTGTTCCCGATGTTGGGGAAGTCCAGGACAAGGAGTCACAGCTTAAGGATAAGGGGGAAATCCTTTAAAACCGAGATGAGAAGAACTTTTTTCACACAGGGAGTGGTGAATCTCTGGAACTCTCTGCCACAGAGGGTAGTTGAGGCCACAGTTCATTGGCTATATTTAAGAGGGAGTTAGATGTGGCCCTTGTGGCCAAGGGGATCAGAGGGTATGGAGAGAAGGCAGGTACGGGATACTGAGTTGGATGATCAGCCATGATCATATTAAATGGCGGTGCAGGCTCGAAGGGCCGAATGGCCTCTACTCCTGCACACCTAATTTCTATGTTTCTATGTCTCACGGTGGCACAGCGGTAGAGTTGCTGCCTCACAGCGCCGGAGACCCGGGTTCGATCCCGACTACGGGCGCCGTCTGTACGGAGTTTGCACGGTCTCCCCGTGGCTTTTCTCCGAGATCTTCGGTTTCCTCCCATACTCCAAAGACGTACAGGTTTGTAGGTTAGACGGCTTGGTGTAAATGTAAAATAAATTGTCCCTTAGAATACAAGAAAAAGCTTTTTGCTCAACACATGAAAATTTAAAACCAAACGAAACTCTTCGACCGCCAATATTTTCAACTGGCGAGCCATTTTCAGATGGGACACTTAATCTTTGTCTTTGCTCTCTCCCTTTGCCCCCCTCCGCATCCAACAGGATATGAGGATGTTCCCGAATTTTTCGAGGCCCTGTTGGACCACGTTGAGACGTTGCTGCTGGAACAGGATGGAGAAGGGAACAGCGACGCTGGGAATTCCGGAGACGGGCAGCAGGTTCCTCGGCTCCGATGCCAGATACCCCTGGACACCCCACGGAGGGACTTGGCCCCCAGGAGTCGGGCAAGGGAGACCTGGGTGGCAGAAGGCGGCACGGTGGCGCAGCGGTAGAGTCGCTGCCTCCCAGAGGCCCTGGTTCGAACCTGACTACGGGCGCTGTCTGTACGGAGTTTGCACGTTCTCCCCGTGACTTTTCTCCCGTTTCCTCCCACACTCCAACGACGCACAGGTTTGCAGGTTAATTGTTTTGTGGTGAAATTGTAAAAATTCTCTCTGATGTATAGGATAGCATTAATATATGTGGTCGGCACGGACTCGGTGGGCCGAAGGGCCTGTTTCCACGCTGTATGTCTAAAGTTTAAAGTCTATAAAGTTTGAAGAAGTTTTTGTGTGCTCAACATATTACTGTAGATACATGTCTTTTTTCAATACAAATATTTTTTTGTTTTCCGGGCATTGGGAAGTTTGGAGTGGGACTTTTCACTTGAAGGACTTCATTCTGGTCGTAGCAACAAGTTCAGTTCAATTACGTTACAATTACAGCGAGTTACAGTGAAAAGCTTTTGTTGCGGGCGAAGAACTGCAGATGCCGGTTAAAAAACACAAAGTGCTGGAGTAACTCAGACAGCATCTCCCACAACATGTCTTTGGGACTTGTTGGCAGGGAGTGACTAAGTGTATATGAGAAATTCGCATTTCTATAAGAGAAACATAGAAAATAGGTGCAGGAGGAGGCCATTCGGCCCTTCGAGCCAGCACCGCCATTCATTGTGATCATGGCTGATCGTCCCCTATCAATAACCCGTGCCTGCCTTCTCCCCATATCCCTTGACTCCACCAGCCCCTAGAGCTCTATCTAACTCTCTTAAATCCATCCAGTGGCTTGGTCTCCACTGTGCCCTCTGTGGCAGGGAATTCCATAAATGCTGGAGTGACTCAGTGGGTCAAGAGCATTTGTGGAGAGCAAGAATAGGCGGCCTTCTGGATCTGGACCCTGCTTCAGACTGAATTATCAATTTGGCAACCTGGAACATTGTTGATCCATGTTCCACGGAGATGCTGCCTGATCTGCTGAGTTACTCCAGCATTCTGTTTCTTTAGTAAACCAGCATCTGCAGTTCCTTGTTTCATGATTCAAGAGACTTTATTGTCATGTGTCCCTGATAGGACAATGACATTCTTGCTTTGTTTTAGCACAACAGAACATAGTAAACATGAAGGTTACACAAAAAAGCTGGAGAAACTCAGCGGGTGCAGCAGCATCTATGGAGCGAAGGAAATAGGCAACGTTTCGGGACGAAACCCGGAAGGGTTTCGTCCCGAAACGTTGCCTATTTCCTTCGCTCCATAGATGCTGCTGCACCCGCTGAGTTTCTCCAGCTTTTTTGTGTAACCTTCGATTCTCCAGCATCTGCAGTTCCCTCTTAAACATAGTAACATGAATACTTGTTCTGTATTTCTATAATGTTAACACTAATGCCCTGTAGCTAATGAAGAACTATTGGTGAGGGGAGAGAGTTTGGGGGGGGGGGGGGCGAGAGAGACTTGGAGGGGAGATAGTGGTGGATAGGGTGGAGGGGGGGGGTGGGGAAGTGGAGGGGAAGAGACACAGAGGACTACAGAGAAATAGGAAGGGAACTTGTGTAGAGGTTCCACAGCGAGCTGGCAGGAACTCGATGGGCCGAATGGCCTTGTGCATTGGTGGTGCAGGGCAGCCTTGCCTGAAAGTAACCCAGACAGTGTGGTGATTCCAGAGCAAGACTTTATTATCTCACAAATATTGTGTGTAAATACAGTAAAACGGTGAACCCAAACTGTGCGACTGACTGCGACTCAAACGCCTCAGGCACCTTTGGGAATGCACGATACTCAATTATCATGGCAACCAATGCAAAATGCTCAAAAAATACATAATAATTAACCATAATGAGACAAGTATGGTTTCCAGAAAAGAGCATATTAATATAACAGTCCAAGTGTGGCAATGTCATTCAATCAATGAATGCTACGACTGTTTTATTATTGTCTTATGTACCGAGATACAATGAAATCTGTTTTTTTGCAGACATAGAAACACAGAAAATAGGTGCAGGAGTAGAGGCCATTCGGCCCTTCGAGCCAGCACCGCCATTCAATATGATCATGGCTGATCATCCCCTATCAGTACCCCGTTCCTGCCTTCTCCCCATATCCCTTGATTCCATTAGCCCGAAACTGAAGGGCTAAATCTAACTCTCTCGTGAAAACATCCAGTGAATTGGCCTCCACTGCCTTCTGTGGCAGAGAATTCCACAGACTCACAACTCTCTGGGTGAAAAGGTTTCTCCTCATCTCAGTCCCAAATGGCCGACCCCTTATTCTTAAACTGTGTGTGACCCCTGGTTCTGGACTCCCCCAACATCGGGAATGTTCTTCCTTCACAGTTCAGTACTATACCCTAGTATAGTACCCAAGAACAGCTCCTAGACTGTGGAACATAGAAACATAGAAATTAGGTGCAGGAGTAGGCCATTCGGCCCTTCGAGCCTGCACCGCCATTCAATATGATCATGGCAGATCATCCAACTCAGTATCCCGTACCTGCTTTCTCTCCATACCCTCTGATCCCCTTAGCCACAAGGGCCACACCTAACTCCCTCTTAAATATAGCCAATGAACTGTGGCCTCGACTACCCTCTGCGGCAGAGAGTTCCAGAGATTCACCACTCTCTGTGTGAAAAAAGTTCTTCTCATCTCGGTTTTAAAGGATTTCCCCCTTATCCTTAAGCTGTGACCCCTTGTCCTGGCCTTCCCCAACATCGGGAGCAATCTTCCTGCATCTAGCCTGTCCAACCCCCTTAAGAAATTGGTAAGTTTCTATAAGATCCCCCCCTCAATCTTCTAAATTCTAGAGAGTATAAACCAAGTCTATCCAGTCTTTCTTCATAAGACAGTCCTGACATCCGAGAACAGCATCCCTCTTCCCATCAGAACTGCCCCCTCCATCTACTCCTTTAAGTCGAGACTTAAAACTCATCTTTACTCCCAAGCCTTTTCTGACGTCCTCTGAGGGAGGGCTATATGTATGTATTTATGTATGTATTTAATCTATGAACCAATGTTGTATAACGTTAGTACCTCCACCAGTGTAACGCACTTTGGCCAACGAGAGTTGTTTTTTAAATGTGCTATAGAAATAAAAGTGACTTGACTCGATTGGATAGCGAGTGAAACAAAGCTGTTAACTCTACCTCAGTACACGTGTTCCACCAGCTTGCGATTGCATGCGTCTAGCGCGACCAAACGTGGTGGCTTGAGGCGTACGGCCTCGCGGGGCCAGTCCCACTTCCAACCGCGGGGCTGGTCCAGACATCATACTCACCAATCAGCTGGGCAGGAGGCGGGCCGACTGAATTTGGACGTCGGGCGGTGACATCATCGGCCACGGCATGCCGGGCGGTGACATCATCGCGCCACGGCATGCCGGGCGGTGACATCATGGCGCAATGCCACGCGCTAGGCGTACGGCGTTGAGACGCTGCGTACGGCCTCAATGCGGCTGTGGGCCGACAGGCCGTTGTCACGTGGAATTTTTGGACAGTGTTCATTTTGGACGGAGCCCCGCGCGCACGATGTCGGGACCAGCTCCGCACAACTCCATACGGCTCTGGCGATCGAAGTGGGACCGGCCGCGCGAGGCCGTACGGCTCAAGCAACCTCATTAGCTCGCGCTTGCCGCATGGAGTTGCACGCTGGTGGGACAGGCTCTTAACTCAAGGACGGGTGTTAAATTGTACATTTGCATTCTTTCATTGATGGGATGACATTGCCATTGAGCAGAGGAACACTGACAAGTTGAATAATATACCATGCATCACTGCACCCTGTCCGTGCTCGGTGAAGCTTTGGACCATAACAGTACACAGCCAGGGAAGGGGATGTCGATGGCGATGGGCTGGTCTACACGTCAACGTAATGGCAGCCATTGTGATGGGAGGCACTGGCCACCCTTGGGAATGGGAACGAGCGGCTCTCAACCCCGCTGGAAGTCCCGCAGTTTGTCCGCCACGTCCTTCAGCTCCCGCTCAATCTCCGCCAGGTTACTCAGCTCGTGTTCCTGCGGGGAGGAACGTTAGCAGAATCTGATCACCAACCCGCATTTATCGAGCGTTCGTTAGGTCCATGTTCCCCCCACAGAGAGTTGTGAGTCGGTGGAATTCTCTGCCTCAGAGGGCGGTGGAGGCGGGTTCTCTGGATGCTTTCAATAGAGAGCTAGATAGGGCTCTGCAAGATAGCGGAGTCAGGGGATATGGTGAGAAGGCAGGAACGGGGTACTGATTGGGGATGATCAGCCATGAATGGCGGTGCTGGCTTGAAGGGCCGAATGGCCTACTCCTGCAACTATTATTTATTGTCATAAGGGATAGTAGAAGAATTAGGCCATTCGGCCCATCACGTTTACTCCACCATTCAATCATGGCTGATCTATCTCTCCCTCCTAACCCTATTCTCCTGCCTTCTCCCCATAACCCCTGACATCAACAATCTATCTTTATGTAAAAATATCCACTGACTTGTGGCCTTCACAGCCTCATGTGGCAAATAATTCCACAGATTCACCACCCTCTGACTAAAGAGATTCCTCCTCATCTCCTTCCCAAAAGAACGTCCTTCAATTCTGAGGCTGTGCCCTCTAGTCCTAGACTCTCCCACTAGTGGAAACATCCTCTCCACATCCACTCTATCCAAGCCTTTCACTATTCTATACATTTCAATGAGGTCCCCCCTCATTCATCTAAACTCCAGTGAGTACAGGCCCAGTGCCGGCAAATGCTCATCCTAAATTAACCCACTCATTCCTGGGATCATTCTTGTAAACCTCCTCTGGACTCTCTCCAGAGCCGGCACATCCTTCCTCAGATATGTATGGGGCCCACAATTGCTCACAAAAGATAGATGCAAAGTGCTGGAGTAACTCAGCGGGTCAGGCAGCATCTCTGGAGAAAAGGAATAGGTGACATATCAGGTTGAGACCCTTCTTCAGACTATTATGAGGAGTTGTGACAATTCCTTTCTCTCTACCCCTCACCTGGGGAAGCGGAGAAAACTCACTTTGTTTAATTTAGTTTAGAGATACAGCACAGAAGTATCTTCTGGCCCTTCGGCCCATCTAGTTGGTGCCGACCAGTAAACTAACACTATCCTACACACACTAGGGACAATTTACAATTTTACCAAAGCCAATTAACCTACAAACCTGTCCATCTTTGGAGTGTGGGAGGAAACCGGAGCACCCGGAGAAAACCCACGCAGGTCACAGGGAGAGCGTGCAAACTCCGTACAGACAGCGGGCTATAGTCAGGATTGAACCCGGGTCTCTGGCGCTGTGAGGTTGCAGGTTTACCACCATGCCAGCCCTACGTACTCACCTCATGCTTCAGTTTTCTTTCATCTTGCTCTCTCTCCTTTTCTTCCTCTCCCTCTCCCTCCTCATCCACCGCCTCCACCTTGCTGTTCCCCAGTCCGTGGTGCCTCTTCCACTGGTAGACAACGTCATCTTCACGTCCCTGCTTCGTGTCCAGATGATGGCGTCTCTTATCCTCACGAGGCTGTTGCTTGTCCACCTTGCCCTGCGCGTGGCTTTGTGCCTCCAGGATCTTCAGTCCTTTCTGTTCTGCTTCAAACTGGTCAGTTTCCTCATCGCTGGCATTCTCCTCCACTCGCTTGCTGGCGTTTGGCTGGCCGATCCCATTCCTATTCCTCCTGGGAACGCCACCTTCCCGTTCCTTCCTCTCCTCCTCCTCTCTGCTCTCCAATTCCTGCTTGGCGACCTTCTCAATCAGCTCATCCACCCTGAGGTCCTCTCGCCCCTCCTGCCCAAGCTCAATGGCACTTTGATAGCCTTCCTCAGATAACTCGTCACGTCCCTTCCCGAAACCGCCTTTGTCTTCATCACTGAACTCTTCCTTGCTCGCTCGTGTTCCAAACTTGGTCTCATCTTCCCCAGTGATGAGGTCTTTGTCCTTGCGTTGCTCCTCATTCTTCACCCCTTGCCCTTGATCGTTCCTCTTCACCTCTCCCTCTTCCTTCGAAGGGGTGGTCATCTTCACGTGGGATCCCCCTTGGCCGGCGCTGGGCTCCCTCCACTCATCGCCCCCCTCCTTCTTCAGTGAGGAAAGCCTCTTCTCCAACTTGTCCTCCTCATTCCACTCCATGCTTTCTGCCATCGGGTAGTTCCACTTCTTGATGCTTTTCAGAGGCATTTGCCTGACTGAACCCTCACCTGAAGCCGGGACACACAAGGTTAAAAATCAGGCAGATGTTACTGCAAGAAAAGGTTGCATGATGCAGGGTTAATGGATGGGTTATTGCAAGGGTTAATGCAAGGGTTAATAGAAAGATAGGTGCAGGACTCTTCGAGCCAGCATCACCATTCAAAATCAGTACCCCGTTCCTGCTTTCTCCCCATATCCCATCGATTCCGTTGGCGTGGGAGATTGCAACCTTCACGTGGTCTGTTTCGACTAATGCAATCGACTTGACGTGCACAAACAGAACATCAAATAGAACAAGTTGTCCTACAACTTTAGGCTGTGCACGCCACACGAAAGAAGATTGATTCCGTTAACCCTAAGAGCTAAATCTAACTCTCTCTTGAAAACATCCAGTGAATTGGCCTCCACTGCCTTCAGTGGCAGAGAATTCCACAGATTCACAACTCTCTGGGTGAAAACGTTTTTCCTCATCTCAGTCCTAAATGGCCAACCCCTTATTCTTAAACTGTGTTTGACTCCTGGTTCTGGACTCCCCCAACATCGGGGAACATTATTCCTGCATCCAGCCTGTCCTTTAAGAATTTTATGTTTCTATAAGATGCCCTCTCATCCTTCTAAATTCCAGTGAATACAAGCCCAGTTGATCCATTCTTTCATCGTATGTCAGTCCTGCCAACATAAGGAGAGTGGGAAAGAAGAGAGACAGGGATAGAGAGAGAGAGACAGACAGACGGAGACTGATAGAGACAGAGAGATAGACAGACAGTGGGAGAGAGAATAGAGAGAGAAAGATAGTGACAGAGAGAGAGAATTAGTTAGTGACGGAGAGAGAGAGACAGATACACAGAGAGGGGTAGTGGGAGAGAGGGAGACTGATAGAGAGAAAGTGGAAGGGAGAGAGAGAAAGAGAGAGAGAGAGGGAGAGATTACAAATCAAACTGTGGGTGGACATTTACCCCCCAAACTAGTTAGTGTGCGGAATGACAGACATGACAGACTACTGTACCAGGCTGTGTGAGTTCCTCCAGCTCCCTCAGCAGGTTCTGATGATGCACCATCGCCAGAACTCTCTCATCTGCAGCAGAGATAAGTCGCAGTTAGCACCATCACCATTATAAAGCTGCGACAGGTGGAATATTCAATCTCACTCAAATAGTATTTAATGCAACACAGAGCGGATCAGAGGGAAAACAGAGACAGAATGTAAAAATAAAGAAAATGAGAGAACAAAAGAGAGACACAGAGACAGAGAGGGTGAAGGGGGTAGAGAGTCACTCAGAGGAGTCAGGGAGACTGACAGAGCGATAGAGAGAGTGAAAGCAGAGAGAGAGAGAGAGACTGAGTATGAGAGAGACACAGAGACAGAGAGAGATAGTCAGAGACAGAGACTGAGAGAGAGACACACACAAAGACAGAGAGAGACACACACAAAGACAGAGAGAGACAGGGTGACTGAGAGAGACAGAGAAAGAGACACAGAGATAGAGAGAGAGAGAGACAGAGACACACACACACTCTGAGACAAATAGAGAGAGCCAGTCAGACAGAGACAGAGAGGGAGAGAGAGAGACTGAGAATGAGAGAGAGACACAGAGAGAGACAGAGAGACAGAGAAAGAGACACAGAGACAGAGATAGAGACTGAGACAAATAGAGAGAGAGCCAGTGAGACAGACAGACAGACAAATAGAGAGAGAGAGAGAGAGAGAGAGAGAGAGAGAGACACACACACACACACACACAGACTGAGACAAATAGAGAGAGAGCCAGTCAGACAGACAGAGACAGACAGAGACAGACAGAGACAGACAGAGACAGACAGAGACAGACAGAGAGAGATAGAGTGAGAGACAGAGAGAGATAGAGTGAGAGACAGAGAGAGAGACACACAGAGACAGAGAGACACACACACACACAGACTGAGACAAATAGAGAGAGAGACAGACAGACAGAGACAGACAGAGACAGACAGACAGAGAGAGAGAGATTGCAGAAATGGAACCAGAAGCCTTGTTAGATTATCTTATGAGAAAAGAGAAAGCACCAGATGGTGGACAGTGCAGCAACGTGGAGCCGGTGAATGACGGGGGGGAGGGAGGATTGTGTTTGAGGAACAGCTTGACCTTCTTTGAGGACCTTGCTGCATCCAGTGGTGACAGGCAGCGGCCTGGGGCTGGACAGAGTGTCCGAGATCACCTCGACAATACATCTGGTCACCTGCAGAGGGAGACAAAGGCACACGGTAGCAGCAGGCAGGCAGGACCAGGTCATCCAGAATCGACACTGACCTTGGATATCCAGACATGTTCATGTCTGATGGAGGGACAGGACCTCATATTTGGTCCCCTACTTTGAGGAAGGACATTCTTGCTATTGAGGGGGTGCAGCGCAGGTGGCGGGACTGTCATATGCTGAGAGAATGGAGGAGGCCATTCAGCCCTTCGAGCCAGCACCGCCATTCAATGTGATCATGGCTGATCATCCCCAATCAGTACCCCGTTCCTGCCTTCTCCCCGTATCCCCTGACTCCGCTATCTTTAAGAGCCCTATCTAGCTCTCTCTTGAAAGCATCCAGAGAACCGGCCTCCACCGCCCTCTGAGGCAGAGAATTCCACAGACTCGCCACTCTCTGTGAGAAAAAGTGTTTCCACGTCTCCGTTCTAAATGGCTTACCCCTTATTCTGAAAGTGTGTGTGTGTGTGTGTGTGTGTGTGTGTGTGTGTGTGTGTGTGTGTGTGTGTGTGTGTGTTTGCATCTCTCTCTGTGTCTCTCTGTCTCTCTCGCTATGAGATGAGAAGAACTTTTTTCATACAGAGTGGTGAATCTCTGGAACTCTCTGCCACAGAGGATAGTTGAGGCCAGTTCATTGGCTATATTTAAAAGGGAGTTAGATGTGGCCCTTCCGGCTAAGGGGATCAGGGGGTATGGAGAGAAGGCAGGGACGGGATACCGAGTTGGATGATCAGCCATGATCATATTGAATGGCGGTGCAGGCTCGAAGGGCCGAATGGCCTACTCCTGCACCTAATTTCTATATTTCTATGCTATCTCTGTCTCTGTGTCTCTTTCTCTGGTTCTGGATTCCCCCAACATCGGGAACATGTTTCCTGCCTCTAGCGTGTTCGAACCCCTAACAATCTTACCGATTGTGTTATAGCTCAGAGAAAGTGCAGATTAAGAAAAAAAGCAAGGATCACATCAAGGTAGATTGGAAGATCAAGATGGAGGTATGTTCAAGTGTCAAGAGGCTGTTATTGGCTCTGGTGGCAGGTGTTTACATATTTTTGTACCATCTGCCCGGACGGAGAGGGGAGAGGAGGGAATGACTGGGGAGCGAGGATATTTAAGGAGCAGGATGTCCGATGTTGTGGTCAAGTCAAGACGAGAGACGGGCTTACCTGATCATCTTCCGTTAGCATCTCGGAGGACAATGGTCGGCAGGTCACTGCAACAGAGAGACGAGAACCATCAATGTGGAGCCACAGGTAACATCAATGTTAACACAAGGTCCCAGACACTAGGTCTCCACTCATACAGGTCATCCGAGAGGCCTCACCTGACACACCCAGAGCGCGGGAGGCATAGTCTTAGAGTGATACAGCACCGAAACAGGCCCTTCAGCCCATCGAGTTCATGCCAGTACCCAGTGGATGATAGCATCCAGGCACATAGCACGGAAACAGACCTTTCGGCCCACCGAGTCCGTGCCAGGACCCAGTGAAAGAGTGGCATAGTGAAAGAGTTATACAGCAGGCCAACAGGACCTTCGGCCCATCAGGTCCATGCAAGAACCCAGTAAATTGCGAGGCATTGAGGTATAGAGACATACAGCATGACAACAGGCCATTCGGTCCATCAAGTCCGTGTAACCAGTTACATCAATCCCACGCTAATCCCAGGTCTGTAGGTTTATCGGCCCCTCTGTAAATTCCTGTCTAGTGTGTAGGGAGTGGATGAGAAAGTGGGATAACTTTCTAAGAGGGAGTTGGATGTGGCCCTTGTGGCTAAAGGGATCAGGGGGTATGGAGAGAAGGCAGGCACAGGATACTGAGTTGGATCATATTGAATAGCAGTGCAGGCTCGAAGGGCCGAATGGCCTCTACTCCTGCAGCTATTTTCTATGTTTCTATGTTAACTAGTGTGAACGGGTGATCGATGGTCGGCCTGTCTCCATGCTGTATTTTTTTCAATTGATTCAATTAATAGGAGTTAGTGTTGGCATCATGTTTGGCAGATGTGCAGTGGTAGAGTTGCTGCCTTTCAGAAGTGTGTAAACAAACACACACCTCCAGATTCAGGGACAGTTTCTTCCCAGCTGTTATCAGGCAACTGAACCATCCTACCACAACCAGAGAGCAGTCCTGAACTACTATCTACCTCATTGGAGACCCTCGGACTATCTTTGATTGGACTTTACTGGACATTATCTTGCACTAAACGTTATTCACCATATTCCCTTATCATGTATCATGTACACTGTGGATGGCTCGATTGGGGTATGGAGAGAAGGCAGGTACAGGATACCGAGTTGGATGATCAGCCATGATCATATTGAATGGCGGTGCAGGCTCGAAGGGCCGAATGGCCTCTACTCCTGCACCTATTGTCTATGTTTCTATGTTTGTAATCATGTATTGTCTTTCCGCTGACTGGTTAGAAAATAGGTGCAGGAGGAGGCCATTCGGCCCTTCGAGCCTGCACCGCAACAAAAAGCTTTTCACTGTACCTCGGTACACGTGACAATAAACCCAACACAAACTCACCCCTCCACCCCCTCCCCATAGTCCATTATAGCCAGGGTTCATAGAAACATAGAAACATAGAAATTAGGTGCAGGAGTAGGCCATTCGGCCCTTCGAGCCTGCACCGCCATTCAATATGATCATGGCTGATCATCCAACTCAGTATCCCGTACCTGCCTTCTCTCCATACCCTTTGATCCCCTTAGCCACAAGGGCCACATCTAACTCCCTCTTAAATATAGCCAATGAACTGGCCTCAACTACCCTCTGTGGCAGAGAGTTCCAGAGAATCACCACTCTCTGTGTGAAAAAAGTTCTCATCATCTCGGTTTTAAAGGATTTCCCCCTTATCCTTAAGCTGTGACCCCTTGTCCTGGACAAGGGGTCACAGTATTTCACTGTATTAATTCCACCTTTCCATGCATAAAATACATATTATGGTCAGAGATCTGCAAACATCCAGCTGAACAGTGAATACAGACAGCTGTAAAAAGCCAGAGGGTTAGAGATGGAGGCAAGGTGATTCAGTAACCAAGGGCAACAACGTGTGTGCTAACTGCTGGCAGAGATGATGTTATTGAATCCATGGCCTCGACACACACACACACACACATCTGCTGAAGGTCATTTGGTCCGTGGAGGCCAACCTACAAGCCTAACCACGACGCGCTATTAAAGAGGCACACAGCACGAAGACAGGTCCTTAGTCACACTGAGTCTGCACCGACCTCCAACCACACGTTTACACGAACCACAGAGACCCGGGTTCGATCCTGACCGCGGGTGCTGTCTGTACGGAGTTTGCACGTTCTCTCCCCGTGACCCGCGAGCAGTCAGGCATAAGGAATGAGGACGAGGAGAGGGAAGACGGGGCAGCGAGGACACAGATAGATGGAGAGGTGCGATGAAGGGTGGTGAAGGTCGGATGGAGGGAGAGAGAGAGTTCTCTCCGTGACCCGCGTGTGTTTGCTCCGGGTGCTCCGGTTTCCTCCCACACTCCAAAGGCGGTGCAGGTTTGTAGTTCATGTTAAGCGGCTTCTGTGAAACCCCCCGCCTACCGTGTAGGATGTGAGCGTGGGATAACATAGAACTAGTGTATGGGTTGGTGTATGGATGGATGGCACAGACTCGGTGGGGCAAAGCTCTCTAAACTAGCGGAGTCAGGGGATATGGGGAGAAGGCAGGAACGGGGTACTGATTGGGGATGATCAGCCATGATCACAGTGCTGGCTCGAAGGGTCGAATGGCCTACTCCTGCGTCTATTGTCTAGGATATTGAGGGAATCAATGGGTTTCTGGACTGCCATGGCCTTATTGAATGGTAGAACAGGCTGGATGGCCTTTTCCTGCTTTTTAATGCATTTATTTAATGCCCCTTAGTAAACACCTCCTCTACCTTACAGACTCTTGTTTCCTGTTTCCCCGCATGTAAAATGCCCCATTAGTTCCGCTTATTATTGTCACCTACACCGAGATACAGTGAAAAGGTTTGTGTTGCCTGCTATCCAGGCAAATAAATTATTCTTCATCTAGGGGCTGGTGGAGTCAAGGGATATGGGGAGAAGGCAGGCACGGGTTATTGATTGGGGATGAATGGATCAGCTATGATCACAATGAATGGCGGTGCTGCCTCGAAGGGCCGAATGGCCTCCTCCTGCACCTATTGTCTATGTTTCTACAACCAATGGGGGGGGGGGGGAGGTAGTGTCGCAGGCGAGAAGTTAGAGAGAGAGGACGGGGGGGGGGGGGGGGGGGGGGGGGGGGAGGAGAGAGGGATAGATGTACACAGAGATGGGGAGATGGGGAGGGGGATGAACAGAGAGGGGGAGAATGATGCATTGAGGGGGAGGTAGAAAGAGGGGGGCAGTGAGAGAGAGAGAGAGACAGCGGGGGGGGGAGAGAGTGGGAGAGAGAGAGGGCGCGAGGGAGAGATAGGGAAGGGTGAGGGCGGGAGAGAGAGAGGGGGGGAGAGAGAGAGGGGGGGAGAGAGAGAAGAGGGGAGAGGGGGGAGAGGAGGGGGGGGGGGGGGAGAGGGGGGGGGAAGGGGGAAGGGGGGTGGGAGGGGGGGGGGGGGGGAGAGGAGAGAGGGAGGGGGGGGGAGAGGAGGGGGGGGGGGGGAGGAGGGGGGGGGGGAGAGAGAGGGGGGGGGAGGAGGTGAGGGGGGGGGAGGGGAGAGGAGGGGGGGGGAGAGGAGGAGGGGGGGGAGAGAGGGGGGAGAGAGGAGGGGGGAGGAGAGAGGGGGGGGGAGAGAGGAGGGGGGAGAGGGGAGGGGGAAGATGGGGAGAAGGGAGGAGGGGGGGGAGAGGGGGGGGGGGGGGAGAGAGAGAGAGGGGGGGGGAGGGAAGGGAGAGAGAGGGGGGGGGGGGGGGGAGGAGGGGGGGGGGGGAGGAGGAGGGGGAGGGGGAGGGGGGGGGGGGAGGAGAGAGAGGGGGGGAGAGGGGGGGGGGGGGAGCGAGCAAGATTGAGAAAGGGGGGTGTCTACGAGCAGTCAGACATAAGGAATGAGGACGAGGAGAGGGAAGACGGGGCAGCGAGGACACAGATAGATGGAGAGGTGCGATGAAGGGTGGTGAAGGTCGGACGGATGGATGGAGGGATGGAGGGAGTGACGGAGAGAGAGCAGCGGTAGCAGTGCCGCCCGCCGCTGTTCGCGGTGCTGAAACCTCCTCTCACGGGCAGCTCCGGGCGATTGGGAAAGTACTGATAGCCGCCGGTTACAATTTCCAATCTTTTTCTGACAAAAGGTCTCGCCACAAACCACAACTTTTCCACCTCAAACACAAAATACACACAGACACACACACAGAGACACACACACACACAGACACACACACACACACACAGAGACACAGACACAGACACACACAGACACACAGAGACACACAGAGACACACAGAGACACACACAGACAGACACAGAGATACACACAGACACAGATACAGACACACACACGCGCACACACACACACACGCAGACACATACACGCAGACACAGATAGACACACACACACACACACACACACAGACACACACACACACAGACACACACACACACACACACACACACACACACACACACACACACACACACACACACACACACACACACACACACACACACACACACACACACACACACACACACACACACACACACACACACACACACACACACACACACACACACACACACACACACACACACACACACCAAGTGTGAGGGGGGTTAAGGAGACGAGGGGAGGGATAAGTCTACATGGGTTATATAATGACAATGATACAACATAAGAAGGGGGTGGGATGAGTTCGCTGGAGAAAACTGAAAGGCGATGGGGATGGAGTTGAGCCGACAGTCCCAGTGGCGGCGGCGTGGAACAGCCCGGGATCTTTACAGGATTGTGTCCTTAAATAGTCAGGACCAGAGGAAGTGATGTCAGGAGTTGTTCATGTTGTACATGGTTTTTAAAGGTGTATTCAATCACCATTTACTATCCCCCGGCAGAAAATAGAATATTCTGTCAAACGACCTCTGGGAGGGCGATTGCTGCTAAACCAAGGGCTTGGACATGGATCAGTTAGTTGGAACAGCGGCCGCGTGTGGCATTGAATACTAAACGCTTGCTAAAGTCATGAGATCATAAGATAAGTAACAGGAGCAGAATGAGGCCACTTGAGTTTGTGGGAGCTTGCAATGTGTAAATTGGTTACCACTTTCCTTTATAGAAACATAGAAAATATATGGAGGAGTAGAGACCATTCAGCCCTTCTAGCCAGCACCGCCATTCAATGTGATCATGGCTGATCATCTACAATCAGTACCCCGTTCCTGCCTTCTCCCCATATCCCCTGACTCTGCTATCTTTGAGAGCCCTATCTAGCTCTCTCTTGAAAGCATCCAGAGAACCGGCCTCCACCGCCCTCTGAGGCAGAGAATTCCACAGACTCACCACTCTCTGTGAGGAAAAAGTGTTTCCTCGTCTCCGTTCTAAATGACTTACCCCTTATTCTTAAACTGTGGCCCCTGGTTCTGGGCTCCCCCAACATCGGGAACATGTTTCCTACCTCTAGCGTGTGTCCAAACCAAAGATCCTATAGCGGAGCAAGATAGATCACTCCTTTTTAATATATGGAGGAGTAGAGGCCATTCAGCCCTTCTAGCCAGCACCGCCATTCAATATGATCATGGCTGATCATCCACAATCAGTACCCTGTTCCTGCCTTCTCCCCACATCCCTTGATTCCGTTAATTCCTTTAAGATACCCCACTTAAGAACGTACATAGAAACATAGAAAATAGGTGCAGGAGGAGGCCATTCGGCCCTTAGAGCCAGCACTGCCATTCAATATGATCATGGCTGATCATCTCATAGGTTTGTCCGTATCTGGAACGAGCTGCCAGAGAATGCTATAGAAGTGGACACGTTTATTGATTTGTACAATACATTTGGACAGATGTATGGATAGGAAGGGTTTCATTTGGATAAAGACCAAATTCAGGTAAATGTCACCAGGCCAATACTTTAGTATTGAGTAGGACCCTTCTTCAGACTGACGGTGACGGGGCCTGGAGCAGTAACACCAGGTAAGAGGCATCTGGACAGGTACATGAAACGAGCAGAGGGTAGAGGGGGAATGGAATTAATGTAAGCATGTGGGATTGGCACAGACACAAAACGCTGGAGTAACTCAGCGGGACTGGCAGCATCTCTGGAGAGAAGGAATGGGTGACGTTTCGGGTCGAGGCCATTCTTCTGACTGATCAGAGTGAAGAAGTGTCTCGATCCAAAACGCCGGCCATTCCTTCTCTCCACAGATGCTGCCCGTCCCGCTGAGTTACTCCAGCATTTTGTGTCTATCTTCGATTTAAACCAGCATCTGCAGTTCCTTCCGACAACATTGGGATTGGTATAAATAGGCAAGGTGGTCGGCATGGAAACACACTGGGCCAAAGGGCCTGTTTCCATGCTGTACTTCCCCACTCTATAAAAATCGATGAGTAATGCTAACATAACATGTGGATGTATTGACTGAAAATACATTAATATGAATGTAGGCATTTGGCATCAATTTTTAATTTAGTACAAATTTCCATTCAATATATTTTTTTCCACTGATCTAAAATCATGCCTTGCTGATCTTAAGTTACTTATTTGTATTGATATTCTTGCTTATCCAACACCATTAAATGTTTTGCATTTCTTAATGAGCGACCCGCCTTACAACTAACCAGCTACAAATGTGTGTTTTTGTTTTCATGCCTGATCTTCAAAGCTCAGGGTTTAGGCTAATTGATCATTAGGGAAATTCTCCACAATGAATCAATTTATCAAGGAATAATCACCGTGGCTGGGATTATTGTGTCTGTACACTGTGCTGTCCAGTTCTAAGGCTGATGGAAAATCAATGGTCCTCTGATCTGCGCAGCTAAGCTATAGTCTTACGTGTAGAAACAAGGAAATGCATGTTTTTGGAGCAGAATTAGGCCATTCAGCCCATCGAGTCTACTTCGCCATTCAATTATGTTGCCAAGATGAACTAATCTCTAAATGCATTTCGTTGTCTCTGTACTGTACACTGACAATGACAATTAAAATTGAATCAGAATCTGAATCTGAATCTAATCTCCTCCTGTCTGCACGTGATCCATATCCCTCCATTATCGTATCTGCTTCCACCACCACCCATGGCAGCATGTTCCACACACCCACTGCTCTCGGTGTAAAAAAACCCACCCCATATGCTTCTTCTTCAAATTTTGCCCCGCTCACCTCGTCATGGAATGATGCAGCGTGGAAACAGGCCCTTCACCCCAACTTGCCCACTCCGGCCAACATGGCCCAGCTACACTAATCCCAGCTACCCACAATTGGTCCATATCCCTCCAAACCTGCCCTATCCATGTACCTGTCTGTTTCTTAAACGTTGGGATAGTCCCAGCCTCAACTACCTCATCCGGCAGCTCGTTCCATACAACCACCACCCGTTGTGTGAAAAAGCTACCCCTCAGATGCCTATTCAATCTTTTCCCCCTCACCTTGAACCCATGTCCTCTGGTCCTCGATTCCCCTACTCTATACAAGAGACTGTGCATCTACCCGATCTATTCCTCTCATGATTTCATGCACCTGGAAGCTATGCCTAGTCTAGTCTTTGACATTTCAAGAACATATATGGTGATGTTTCGGGTCGGGGACCCTTTTTCAGAATTCTTGTTGATATGGTATGTATATGTACCTATGGTCCACCCAGTCCACGCAAACCAGCGATCACCCTTGTAGTATTCCCACACTAGCGACAATATACAGAGGCTGACTAACCTACAAACCCGCACGTCTTTGGGACGTGCGGTCACAGAGAGAATGTACAAACTCCGCACAGAAGGCAGCTGTGGTCAGGATTGAACCCGGGTCACTGGCGCTGCACGGTGGCAACCCACTCTACCCGCTGCGCCACCGTGTGAGTTATGGATGAGCAATATTTAAACAGCGACCTTCTGTTGCAACCACATTTCAGAATGTCACGGGAGGGTAAGTCGACTGAGACCTGTCTCTTTACCCGATGTTACGAATGACAAGGCAGGACAGGAGTCCTTGAGAGAGCAGGCTGTCTTTGTTTGTGAAGGTCATAATTGTATGGGTTCTGTATCTGAATGCTGCAGACAGCACACACACACACACACACACACACACACAGAAATTGTGCACCTATTCCCGCCCCCATCCCCCCCCCCCTTCTCCCTTTCTGTTTTTTGTTTTTTCTGTTTCTTGTTTTTTGTGCTAAATTGTATGTATGCACTGAGTACGAGCAGCTTTCAGTTTCACTGTACATGTATAGTGACAATAAATGGCATATCTATATCTATCTATCTATCTATCTATATCTACACACAGGCAGCTCCCAACCTAGTGGCATGAATATTGATTTCACTAACATTGTAACCCTTGCATTCCCTCTCTCTCCATCCCTCCCCCACCACAGTCAAACCAGCTTCAAAGTAGTCTTTGTCGAGTCTCATTGCCTAAACTCGTTCTCACCAAGCAAACAATGTCCAAGAAGGGACTGCAGATGCTGGTTTAAACCATATACACAATAGACAATAGGTGCAGGAGTAGAGGCCATTTGGCCCTTCGAGCCAGCACCGCCATTCAATGTGATCATGGCTGATCATCCCCAATCAGTACCCCGTTCCTGCCTTCTCCCCATATCCCCTGACTCCACTATCTTTAAGAGCCCTATGTAGCTCTCTCTTGAAAGCATCCAGAGAACCGGCCTCCACCGCCCTCTGAGGCAGAGAATTCCACAGACATGTTGGCTGGTGTGGGCAAGTTGGGCTGAAGGGCCTGTTTCCTCACTGTATCACTCTATGACTGTGTGTTGGACTTAGTAAGGCTTGTTAACAGGAGATAGACACAAAAAGCTGGAGTAACTCAGCGGGACGGGCAGCATTTCTGGAGAGAAGGAATGGGTGACGTTTCGGGTCGAGACCCTTCTTCAGTCAGGCTGTTGTGTTTAAGAAAGAACTGCAGATGCTGGAAAAATCAAAGGTGTACAAAAATGCTGGAGAAACTCAGTGGGTGAGGCAGCATCTATGGAGCGAGGAAATAGAAACATAGAAAATAGGTGCAGGAGTGGGCCATTCGGCCCTTCCGACAGTCAATATGATCATCCAACAGTATCCTGTACCTGCCTTCTCTCCATACCCCCTGATCCCTTTAGCCATAAGGGCCACATCTAACTCCCTCTTAAATATAGCCAATGAACTGTGGTCTCAACTACATTCTGTGGCAGAGAATTCCAGAGATTCATCACTCTCTGTGTAAAAAATGATTTTCTCATCTCGGTCCTAAAGGATTTTCCCCATTATCCTTAAACTGTGACCCCTGAAATAGGCAACGTTTCGGGTCGAGACCCTTCTTCAGACAGGCACGAGGAACTTTATGTTGTAAAAACCTATGGATGAAAAACATTGGAGTCATTTGAGAATCAGGAACGACTGTGTGCACATATGATTTAAGATTATCTTAACGAGTTTTTCTCACACTTGCGAAACCTTGTCATCTGTTGAAACATGATGAATATTTATTTTGAATTCCATTTGGGCATTAAAACAGTTGATTGCCAATTCTGTAATACATTTCACATCCACTGCTCATCCCAATGCACTTTACAGCTTAGCATTAGGTGGAATTGAGTTGGGAGGCAGCAACTGCAGCAGCTAATTTGCCAAGGCAGACAGCAGTGGGTTTGTGATAATGATGTTAAGATGTTTGAAGGTCAATTGTTGGCTACGAGACAAAGTCTCTGAAAACGAGATTTCATCCATCCACCTGCCAGGGCAAATAAGGAATTGGATATAAAAACTCCTAAATGTACCGATAATATAGTTAGCTCAACCACATCTTTCCCAATTGTACCATCCAGTCAAGCTACTGTTTCCATCATTCCACCTCAATATTTTTGGAATTCAGTGTAGGAAGGAACTGCAGATGCTGGTTTAAACCGAAGATAGGCACAAAATGCTGGAGTAACTCAGCGGGACAAGCAGCATCTCTGGAGAGAAGGACAAGCTGGATGCAGGAGAAATGTTGGGCCAGGGGCCACACACAGTCTTGGAATGAAGGGGATGCCATTTAAGACTGAGGTGAGAAAAAGCTTTTTCACCCAGAGAGTTGTGCATTTGTGGAATTCCCTGCCACAGAGGGCAGTGGAGGCCAAATCACTGGATGGATTTAAGAGAGTTAGATAGGGCTCTAGGGGCTAGTGGAGTCAGGGGATATGGAGAGAAGGCAGGCACGGGATATTGATTGGGGACGATCAGCCATGATCACAATGAATGGCGGTGCAGGCTCGAAGGGCCGAATGGCCTCCTCCTGCACCTATTTTCTATGTTTCTATATTTCTAAGAATGGGTGACGTTTCAGGTCGAGACCCTTGTTCAGACTGCAGATGCTGGTTTTTCCTAGATAGACTCAAAGTGTTGGAATAACTCAGAGGGTCAGGCTGCACCTCTGGAGAGAAGGAATGGGTAATGTTTCGGGTAGAGACCTAACAAACAGCTAGCAATGGCCTGTTTCCTTTTTCATCGTTACTTTTTTGCACATCTTTCATTCATTTGTTCTATATCTCTCCACGTCGCCGTCCATATCTCTCATAGAAACATAGAAAATAGGTGCAGGAGTAGGTCATTCGGCCCTTCGAGCCTGCACCGCCGTTCAATATGATCAGATGAATGCATTTCGTTGTCTCTGTACTGTACACTGACAATGACAATTAAATTGAATCTGAATCTGAATCATGGCTGATCATCCATTCAGTATCCCATCCCTGCCTTCTCTCCATACCCCCTGATCCCTTTAGCCACATCTAACTCCCTCTTAAATATAGCCAATGAACTGGCCTCAACTACCTTCTGTGGCAGAGAATTCCACAGATTCACCACTCTCTGTGTGAAAAAAGTTTTTCTCATCTCAGTCCTAAAAGATTTCCCCCTTATCCTTAAACTATGACCCTCGTTTCCCTCTCCCCCGACTCAGTCTGGAGAAGGGTCTCGACCCGAAACGTCACCTGTTCCTTCTCTCCAGAGATGCTGCCTGACCCGCTGAGTTACTCCAGCATTTTGAGTCTATCTTCGGTTTAAACCAGCACCTGCAGTTCCTTCCTACACCTTGTGACTCTTTCAATCGATCAATTCAATCTAAACCCATCCAAAGACTGCAGAGGTAGCGCGGATTGGCTGCAGAGTTAACGAAGGGCGGGTTGCTGTATATTTCCTGAGCAAAGTAGGGGGGGACAACGAGTTCTTCAAACTCAAGGGACATTGCCTGCGTTACTGCAAAAAGATTGCCTGGAATTCTCAGTGCAACTTGCAAATTAAACTTGCAAAAAAAAAAAAAAAACACAATAATTTTTAAATTTTCCTTCTACAAAGAATTCCACCACCAGTGATTCACATTTCCAGGCTCTTTTATGTCTTGGGTAGTGGGTCTCTACTGTTTCATGATTGCTTTCAGTAAAATTAAAACTCCACCATCTGCTACAAAGCTTTTCTGCAACTGCTCCCTGGACTGTTGCACTGATGATTAAGCAACAGCTACAGACAACAAAGTCAACATCAGCGGAGGAGTCACAGGGCAGACATACGCTTGGCTAAGTGTTCCTTTTATGGTTTAGTTTAGAGATACAGCACGGAAACAGGCCCTTCGACCCACCGGGTCCGCGCCGACCAGCGATCCCCGCACACTTTAACACTATCCTACATACACACACACTAGGGACAATTTACATTCACACCAAGCCAATTAACCTACAAACCTGTACGTCTTTGGAGTGCGGGAGGAAACTGAGGATCTCGGAGAAAACCCACGCAGGTCACGGGGAGAACGTGCAAACTCCGTACAGACAGCACCCATAGTCGGGATCGAACCCGGACCCGTGGCACTGTAGGGTAGCAACTCTACCACCGTGCCGCGCAAGGATGAGTGTTAAGGGACCAGAGTAAATCAGAAGGTCACTGCTTCACTCCCACTAAAGAACTCTGGACTTCCATGTCCAGCCCCAACCCCATCATCAGAACAATCCAGTGAGTCTTGATCTCGGGAATGCCAGCCTTGCCAGTGTTAACGTTGACTCCTCACAGGGGCCTGATACCAAACTGACGCACAGTGCCAACCAGCTTCTGGTGGTAAAACTTAAAAGGGGCAGGTTCAGCCACCAATAGTAGCTGATTGTGGTTGATGGCTGGTTAGTTTTGGAGCAGTAATGCTGCAGAAACAAGGGGTGAAAGAGTCCTCTCATCAAAGTGAAAAAAACATCAGATGCAACACTGTGGATAATAGGAAGGATATCTGCTCTGGATTGATTACTTATTGATCCCATCTTTGGTTCAGGAGAATGTTCAAGTTCCAATTAGTCCCCCTCCCAACAATTGTCTGTGCCATTACTGCTCCCCCTACCACCACCTTTTCTCTTCTCTTCTCTCCCATCCTGGCGAGAGTCCGTGGCCCATATCTGAGCCAGGTACAGGAGAAAGAGACTCTCTTCTGATGATGGAGCTGGAGGTGAGGCACTTCCACGCCCAGCTATCGAAGAGAGAGAGAGAAAAAAACCAGAGATTGTCCAATGAGTCCAGTGCTCTCCCATCAAGCCTCCATAGCTGCTGTTTCACTGAATCACAGCCAATAGATTGAAGGGATCCTCAGATTCTATTCTGGTTGTTTGTTTGTCTTTTTGCACAAAGTCCACGAGCATTGCCACTTTTCATTTCACTGCACATCTCGTATGTGTGTGTGACAAATGGACTTGACTCGACTTGAGATGCATCTGGACCTCATTCCGTCTTGCTAAGATTCCTCTGGTACTGGTTGGGTCCAATATAACGCAGGGGGCTGTGCCCGGGGTGAGTGAGCATTTCTCTTCCGAGGTACGGTTGCAGGACCTTCGGGACACGCACGCTTCCATCCTGAAGAATAAAAGTGCATCACCACAATTGCATCTCAGTTTAAACCCCTCATCCATGCCCTCTCCACCCAAACCATCCAACTTGGTCTTTGACACCAACCACAATGGGTTTGTGCCAAACTCACTGAAGCCTCACGCTGCTAGTCAACACAAGAACACCTTGCTAAAAGGGTGACACAGCTGGTGGAGCCACTGCCTCTTGGTGCCAGAGACCCAGGTTCGATCCTGACGTCGGCCGCTGGATGTACCGAGTTTATACTTCCCTCTGGGAATGAATACAGTTCTGTCGTATCGTATATTCATGGGTTTCCACTCATGTCCCAAAGACATTATGTTTAAGAAGGAAATGCAGATGCTGGAAAATCGAAGGTAGACAAAAGTGCTGGAGAAACTCAGCGGGTGCAGCAGCATCTATGGAGCGAAGGAAATAGACAACGTTTCGTCCCGAAACGTTGCCTATTTCCTTCGCTCCATAGATGCTGCTGCACCCGCTGAGTTTCTCCAGCACTTTTCTCTACCTCCCAAAGACATTACGAGTCAGTAGCAGCAACTGGCCTCTGTACATTGCACCCAGTGTGTGGGTGAGGGTAGAATCTCGGGGAAGATCAGATTCAGATTCAGATTCAGATTCAATTTTAATTGTCATTGTCAGTGTACAGTACAGAGACAACGAAATGCATTTAGCATCTCCCTGGAAGAGCGACATAGCAAACGATTTGAATAAATAATGATAAGTGTCCGGGGGGGGGGCGGTGGTGATTGGCAGTCACCGAGGTACGTTGTTGAGTAGATGGTGAGAATGTGGAACGAAAGCTCACTTTCTTGCCTGTTGCCCTGATATATGATAGTTAAGGGCTTGGACACGCTAGAGACAGGAAACGTGTTCCCGATGTTGGGGGAGTCCAGAACCAGGGGCCACACACACACACAGTTTAAGAATAAGGAGTGAGCCATTTAGAACGGAGACGAGGAAACACTTTTTCCTCACAGAGTGTTAAGTCTGTGGAATTCTCTGCCTCAGAGGGCGGTGGAGGCCGGTTCTCTGGATGCTTTCAAGAGCGTGCTAAATAGGGCTCTTAAAGATAGAGGAGTCAGGGGATATGGGGAGAAAGCAGGAACGGGGTACTGATTGGGGATGATCAGCCATGATCACATTGAATGGCAGTGCTGGGTGGAAGGGCCGAATGGCCTCCTCCTGCTCCTATTGTCTATCCCTCAGATCCAAAGGTCTATTGATCAGCCTTGATCGTGACTCGTGTACGAAGTGATCGCCAGTTGGTGCTGGCCTGGTGGGCTGAAGGTCCCGTTTCCGTGCTGCATCTCTAAGAAGTCTAACATTCAGAACACAGAGAGTGGTGAATCTGTGGAATTCTCTGCCACAGAAGGTAGTTGAGGCCACACAGTTCATTGGCTATATTTAAGAGGGTGTTAGATGTGGCCCTTGTAGCTAAAGGGATCAGGGGGTGTGGAGAGAAGGCAGGGATGGGATACTGAGTTGGATGATCAGCCATGATCATATTGAATGGCGGTGCAGGCTCGAAGGGCCGAATGGCCTCTACTCCTGCACCTATTGCCTATGTTTCTAACACTGCACCTTGCCGCACATCACCGTGGCATTGAGCGGCTGAGATCTGAGGGTTTACCTTCGTCTGGTTACATTCCAACAGAGCGATCATAGTGCGGGGAACTGCACACGCTGTCCCGTTGACCTATGTTGAAGCAGAGACACAGACAGAGAGAGACGGAGAGAAAAATTAACTTCATGCTTCACTGGCTGTTAAACAGTCTGCAGAAAAATAAGAAACACGCTCCTCCTCCGTAGCAGTGGAAATGGGACATGTTGGCCAGTATGAGCAAGTGGGGCCGAAGGGTCTGTTTCCACACTGTATATTGGCTAGAATTAGGGGAACACCCATGCTCCTCTACAAAATAATTGCACAACCTGACAAACAGGGTTGACAAAAATGCTGGAGAAACTCAGCGGGTGAGGCAGCATCTATGGAGCGAAGGAAATAGGCAACGTTTCGGGCCGAAACCCTTCTTCAGACTGACAAACAGCTGCTCCGTTTAACCTGAGGATACTCTGGAAGGTGATGAACATCCAGCTGAGATTTTTGTGCTCAAGAACTTTGAGAGTGAGGAAGTTTGGCACGTCTCTTCCAAACTTCCACAGATGTACCATAGAAATACTGTCAGGTGAGTTTGCTCTGGGCAACACAGCGAGAGACTGCATGGGGTTGTGGATGTGGCCCATTACACAGGCCAACCCTCCACCAATGACTCTGTTCGCGCTTCAAGCTCCCTTGGCAAAAGCACCTAATATAACCAATATAACCAAAGACTTGTCCCTGTCCCGCCCCGCTCATTCCCTCTTCTCCCCGCTCCCGTCCACCAGAAGGTACAGAGGCTCGAAAGCTCGCACCACCAGACTCAGGAACAGCATCTTCCCCTCAGGCTTCTGAACGGTCCTTCCATAAGCTAGGGCACTGTCTGATTACTGTTGACTTAACGCGTGAATGAGGTGCAAAAGATGGCCAAGGCCCTTAACTCAGCGGGTGAGGCAGCATCTCTGGAAAGAAGGAATTGGAGGCTAGCAGGTGAGTGGACGGTTCAGTTGCCTGACAACACCTGAATCTGGAGGTGTGCGTTTTCACACTTCATAACCTCCTTCCTGACGGGAGGTGAGGGGGTGGGCGGTGTTTGCTAAATGACTTACAGTGTGAGCATACTTCAACAGAGGTGCTTCATCATAGTACATGATATTCAGCCTTCTGCTTTGGTAATCGGTGCAGTTAGAGGCACTGGAAATCTAGTAAAGAGAAAATAAAAAATTACTGTCATGATTTTGAAGGATTAAAAGTAACGCAGGAGTAGAAATTAGGGGACATGAGGGGCAACTTTTCACTCGGGGGGGGGGGGGGAATTTGGGAGGGGGGGTAGAGGGAGGGGTAGGTAGAGGGAGGAGGAGGGGGAGGGGAGGGGGGAGGGGCGAGGTAAGGGGGGGGGAGAGGGGGAGGGGGGAGGGGGGGGAGGGGGAGGGGGGGGGGAGGGGGTGGCGGAGAAAGGGGGAGGGGGAGGGGGGAGGGAGGGGAGAGGGAGGGAGGGGGAGAGGGAGGGGGAGGGGGAGGGGGGGGAGGGGGAGGGGGAGGGGGAGGGGGAGGGGGAGGGGGAGGGGGGGGGAGGGGGAGGGGGAGAGGGGAGGGAGGGAGGGGGGGGGGGGAGGGGGGGGGGGGGGGGAGGGGGGAGGGGGGGGGGGGGGGGGGGGGGGGGGGGGGGGAGGGGGGGGGGGGGGGGGGGGGGGGGGGGGGGGGAGGGGGAGGGGGGGGGAGGGGGAGGGGGAGGGGGGGGGGGGGGGGAGGGGGAGAGGGAGGGGGGAGGGGGGGAAGGAGGGATGAGGGGGGGGGGGGGAGGGGGGGAGGGAGGGGGAGAGGGAGGGGGAGAGGGGGGGGAGGGAGAGGGAGAGGGAGAGGGAGAGGAGAGGGAGGGGTGCACGCCTGGTTCAACAAGATGTGGTTTCAATGACATGCCTCGTTCCACGTCCCGTTCCAATGTTCATTCCATCAACCAGCAGGTTCTCTGGATGCTTTCAAGAGAGAGCTAGATAGGGCTCTTAATGATAGCGGAGTCAGGGGATATGGGGAGAAGGCAGGAACGGGGTACTGATTGGGGATGATCAGCCATGATCACATTGGATGGCGGTGCTGGCTCGAAGGGCCGAATGGCCTCTACTACTGCACCTATTGTCTATTGTCTATTGACCCACCTCTCCGTAATCTCCCCTTCCGGGCATCCAGGCTTCGATGTCAAACTTGCGGTAAGCAGGCAGCCCAAGTTCCTGAGTTGGCATATCCAGGAGTCTGCCAAACAAAACAGCCAGATAGCAGCAGTGCAGACACCCATAGCCTGAAGTCCCACACAACCAGAGCAGGCACAGCCAGCCACCTTCCTACAACCATCAGGTTCTTGATCCCACCCATACAACCCCAATCCTGCCTTATAACTCCATGGACCACTTCTTGCATGACTATGGACATTTTATTTTCTTGTCATGGTTTTGGCATTAATATATATATATTTTTTTAAAAGAATTGTGCAATTTGTGTACAAGTAACGTACAAGGTAGACACCAAATGGTGGAGTAACTCAGCGGGTGAGGCAGCATCTACGGAGAGAAGGAACGGGTGGGGAAAATTAGGAACTGGCTGGAGACATTCTTACTTGTAATGGAGTCCAAGATCAGAGAAGATTTCTTTCTGCAGCGACACAAACTCATCCAGTAACTCTGTGCTCTCGGTTCCAGTCTCTGCAGCCGTCACTCCAAACATCTCCACCTGCAATGGAACACAAAACATGTTGACAGGTTCATGGCATTTGGAGAACAGTAGGCCCAGGAAGTGGGTCATCGGCTTGTACGCGCTAGAATTCAGAAGATTGAGGGGGGATCTTATAGAAACTTACAAAATTCTTAAGGGGGTTGGACAGGCTAGATGCAGGAAGATTATTCCCGATGTTGGGGAAGTCCAGAACAAGGGGCCACAGTTTAAGGATAAGGGGGAAGTCTTTTAGGACCGAGATGAGAAAATCATTTTTTTTACACAGAGAGTGGTGAATCTGTGGAATTCTCTGCCACAGAAGGTAGTTGAGGCCACACAGTTCATTGTCTATATTTAAGAGGGAGTTAGATGTGGCCCTTGTTGCTAAAGGGATCAGGGGATATGGAGAGAAGGCAGGGCTGGGATACTGAGTTGGATGATCAGCCGTGATCATATTGAATGGCGGTGCAGGCTCGAAGGGTCGAATGGCCTCTACTCCTGCACCTATTTTCTATGTTTCTATGTCATTTGTTCTTTGAGTATGCTGGACATGAAGGGACAGAGCCGGCTGTACTTTTTGAGAAGGCTCAGTCCGCTCCTTCAACATCTGCAGTGAGATACTGCAGATGTTCTACCAGTGCCATCTTCTTTGCTGCCGTGTGCCGGGGCAGCAGGGCACCAGGATGAACAAACTGGTCAGGAAGGCTGGCTCCGTTCTGGGGGCGGAGATGCAGTTGGATTCTTGGGAGGTTGGTCTTGGAGGGGAGGATGCTCCTCAAACTGCGGAATCCGTGGAATTCTTTGCCACAGAAGGCTATGGAGGCCAAGTCAGTGGATATATTTAAGGTTGAGATAGATAGATCCTTGATTAGTACGGGCGTCCGAGGGGATGGGGAGATGGCAGGAGAATGGGGTGAGGAGGGAGAGATAGAAACATAGAACATAGAAATTAGGTGCAGGAGTAGGCCATTCGGCCCTTCGAGCCTGCACCGCCATTCAATATGATCATGGCTGATCATCCAACTCAGTATCTCGTACCTGCCTTCTCTCCATACCCCCTGATCCCCTTAGCCACAAGGGCCACATCTAACTCCCTCTTAAACATAGCCAATGAACTGGCCTCAACTACCCTCTGTGGCAGAGAGTTCCAGAGATTCACCACTCTCTGTGTGAAAAAAGTTCTTCTCATCTCGGTTTTAAAGGATTTCCCCCTTATCCTTAAGCTGTGACCCCTTGTCCTGGACTTCCCCAACATCGGGAACAATCTTCCTGCATCTAGCCTGTCCAACCCCTTAAGATAGATCAGCCATGGTTGAATCTGCAGTTAGCATGGGTTAGTACTTCGTACTTGATTAGTACGGGTGTTAGAGGTTATGGGGAGAAGGCAGTAGAATGGGGCTAGGAGAGAAAGTTAGATCAGCCATGATTGAATGGCGGAGTAGGCTTGATGGGCCGAATGGCCTAATTCTACTCCTATCACATGATCTTATGAGCGTTACATCCCTGTTTTTGTATTCGAGTCCTCTCGAAATAAATGCCAGCATTGCATTTTCCTTTCTTGCAGCCAATACAGTCACGGGACAAAGAGCATGTTGCTGATCGGGGGTGTTGTGTACAAGTAAAAGAAGTGGTACCTTGGTGAAGTGGTGAACTCTGTAGAGACCCCAAGGCTCCCTGGCCGTGTCAGTCTCTGCACGGTAGCACGTACTACTGCACACCATCCTGGAGAAACAAAAGCAACATTCAACTCAGACAGCATCTCTGATACCGACCTCTCTCTCTCTCTCTGTTCATGGCCTCCTCTATCGTCAGTGTGAGGCCAAATGTAAATGTTTAAGAAGGAACTGCACATGCTGGAAAATCGAAGGTAGACAATAATGCTGGAGCAACTCAGCGGGTGCAGCAACATCTATGGAGCTAAGGAAATAGGCAACGTTTCGGGCCGAAACCCGGAAGGGTTTCGCCCCGAAACGTTGCCTATTTCCAGAAGGGTTTCGGCCCGAAACGTTGCCTATTTCCTTAGCTCCATAGATGCTGCTGCACCATCTCAGTGGGTCAGGCAGCATCTGTGGAGAACATGGATAGGTGACGTTTCACAGAGTGCTGGAGTAACTCAGCAGGTCAGGCAGCATCTGTGGAGAACATGGATAGGTGACGTTTCACAGAGTGCTGGAGTAACTCAGCGGGTCAGGCAGCATCTGTGGAGAACATGGATAGGTGACGTTTCACAGAGTGCTGGAGTAACTCAGCGGGTCAGGCAGCATCTGTGGAGAACATGGATAGGTGATGTTTCACAGAGTGCTGGAGTAACTCAGCGGGTCAGGCAGCATCTGTGGAGAACATGGATAGGTGACGTTTCACAGAGTGCTGGAGTAACTCAGCGGGTGCAGCAGCATCTATGGAGCGAAGGAAATAGGCAACGTTTTGGGCCGCAGTCATTTTCAGACCAAATGTAATTAGAGGAGCATCACCTCATATTTCTCTTGGGCAGCTTACAAACCAGCGGTATGAATATTGATTTCTCCAACTCCAATTAACCCTTGCATCCCCTTTTTTTCTCTCTCTTTCTCTCGCTGTCGAAGATAGACACAAAGAGCTGTAAATCAGCGGGTCAGGCAGCAACTCTGGCGAACATTGTTATGCGATGTTCTTGCTGTCCATTCCCACTCAGCATGGACGGTAGGTTTAGACATCAACGGAAAGCAAATAATTAATGCAAAACTTTCCCCCCCAAGATAAAGCTACTCTTCAATAATTCATCAAGTTACCTCATGGGCAGATCCTGGATGTCAACGGCATGATCCATGAAGTACCCTGGAAAACAACAGCATCTTTCAATGTGAGCAGAGCTTAGAAAGTATTACAAAGGAGCTAGTGTGGAACTAAGTAATTACAGCACTATCACTATTCTTTGACTCAGGTGGGCACAGAGTGCTGGAGTAACTCAGCGGGTGCAGCAGCATCTATGGAGCTATGGAAATAGGCAACATTTTGGGCCGAAATCCGGAAGGGTTTCGGCCCAAAACGTTGGCTATTTCCAGAAGGGTTTCGGCCCGAAAAGTTGCCTATTTCCTTAGCTCCATAGATGCTGCTGCACCATAACTCAGTGGGTCAGGCAGCATCTGTGGAGAACATGGATAGGTGACGTTTCACAGAGTGCTGGAGTAACTCAGCAGGTCAGGCAGCATCTGTGGGGAACATGGATAGGTGACGTTTCACAGAGTGCTGGAGTAACTCAGCGGGTCAGGCAGCATCTGTGGAGAACATGGATAGGTGACGTTTCACAGAGTGCTGGAGTAACTCAGCGGGGCAGGCAGCATCTGTGGAGAACATGGATAGGTGACATTTCGTGACGGCACTCTTTTTCACACTGGAGAAGGGTCCCGATCCAAAACGTTCTCCAGAGATGCATGCCTGACCTCACGGAGTTACTCCAGCGCTTTATGTTTACGAAGGTACTGCAGATGCTGGAAAAATCGAAAGTAGATAAAAATGCTGGAGAAACACAGCGGGTGCAGCAGCATCAATGATACTGCCTCAGCCGCTGAGTTTCTCCAGCATTTTTATCTACCAGCGCTTTATGTCCTTTTTGCAAACCAGCAGTTCCTTGTTCCTTCGGCCTTTTCCGTCCTGGTTTATCCGGCTTTCCCTTAGAAGTACACGCTGTTCACCCCAACTACTGCCCATCGACGCTCTGACCCATATTCAACTGGGGTACGGAAGCTTTCTCTGTCTACATTTATTGGAGTCACTACCTTGGTGTGTAGCTGTAGACTCATGTTAGGACCGAGATTGTCCAACAGTCCAAGATTGTTAAAGGCTTGGACACACGAGAGGCATGAAACATGTTCCCGATGTTGGGGGAGTCCAGAACCAGGGGCCACACACAGTTTAAGAATAAGGAGTAGGCCATTTAGAACGGAGACGAGGAAACACTTTTTCATACAGAGAGTGGTGAGTCTGTGGAATTCTCTGCCTCAGAGGGCGGTGGAGGCCGGTTCTCTGGATGCTTTCAAGAGAGAGTTAGATAGGGCTCTTAAAGATAGTAGAGTCAGGGGATATGGGGAGAAGGCAGGAACAAGGTACTGATTGGGGATGATCAGCCATGATCATATTGAATGGCGGTGCTGGCTCGAAGGGCCGAATGGCCTCCTCCTGCACCTATTGTCTATTGACCCAGTTGCCCTGTCTACCATTAAAGAAGGGTCCCGACCCTTAACGTCCCTCTGGGAGTGTGGCCTGTCCCGCTGAGTTGGTCCAGCATTTCCCGTCTATCCCAGCTCATTCTGTTGCGACTTTACCTGCGATGCCGACCTCAGCTGTCCCCGCGAGAGAGAGATCTTCAAAGCGAGTGGGGTCGAGCTGGTAAACCTGGGAGGACTTGGCGTTGGGCCTCATCCCACAGCCCTCCTGCAAGAACAGGAGATTCAGTAGTGGCATTGCAATAGAAACTCATCCACAGTTGCACATATCCGACTCACAAGTGCACCATGCAGCACTTCCAATATCCAGCTCCACTGACTTTATGTGTAGGAAGTAACTGCAGATAGACACAAAATGCTGGAGCAACTCAGCGGGTGAGGCAGCATCTCTGGAGAGAAGGAATGGGAGACGTTCGCCCATTCCTTCTTCTGGAAAATTGCCCAACGCATCACCGGTTCCTCGCTCCCCTCCATTGAGTCTGTCCAAAGCAAGCGCTGTCTGCGGAGGGCGCTCAGCATCGCCAAGGACTGCTCTCACCCCAACCATGGACTGTTTACCCTCCTACCATCTGGGAGGCGCTACAGGTCTCTCCGTTGCCGAACCAGCAGGTCGAGGAACAGCTTCTTCCCGGAGGCTGTCACTCTACTCAACAACGTACCTCGGTGACTGCCAATCACCACCCCCCCCCCCCAGACACTTATTATTATTTATTCAAATCGTTTGCTATGTCGCTCTTCCAGGGAGATGCTAAATGCATTTCGTTGTCTCTGTACTGTACACTGACAATGACAATTAAAATTGAATCTGAATCTGAGATGCTGCCTTACCCGCTGAGTTCCCACGGTACGAGTTCATTCCAAGAGCTCTCCCGAGTTTTAAAAAAAATCAAACTCGTGGTAAACATGGAGAATGAATGTAGCGGGTACGTGGGAGCTCGGGAACGTCTCTTAGCGCTAACGGCAGGTACTCGGGAAGACTCGCTAACGGCAGGTAAGCGCGGGGAAGACTCGTGAAGATTTTTCAACATGATGAAACAATGTCCACGAGAGCCCCGAGTACCGACGAGCGGCCATTACCGTAAATCTCAGAGTTCGACTCAAGGCAAACTCGGGAGAGCTCTTGGAATGAACGCGTACCGTGGGACAGGGGTTTAACGCCAGCATTTTGTGTCTGCATCCGATTTAAACCAGCATCTGCGGTTCTTTCCCACACAAGTAACTGCAGATGCTGGTTTAAACCAAAAATAGACACAAAATGCTGCAGTAACTCAGCGGGACAGGCAGCATGTCTGGAGAGAAGGAATAGGTGAAGAAGGTTCTTGATCCAAAAACGCCACCCCAGAAACGATGCTGCCTGTCCCGTTGAGTTACTCCAGCATTTCGTGTCTATCCATTAAATATGGTATGTTCATCATGCTCTCGTGTACCAAGATACAGACGAGAGATTTCTTTGCCTGCTATTCAGTCAAATTATACCTCACTATTAAGTACCTGAGTACAATTAAACCCTACACAAGGTCAGAATGTAGTGAGACAAAGAAAAGTGAACCACACACAGAAATTAGCCACAATGTCTACAGATGTTGCTTTACAAAGACACAAAGTACTGGAGCAACTCGACGGGTCAGGCAGCATCTCTGGTGACATTTTGGGTCAGGACCGTTCTTCGGACCGATTGTGGTAGGGAGGAGAACATTGGAAGAGAGGTGGGGGGGGGGGGGGGGGGGGGGGGGGGGGGGGAAGGGGGGGAGGACAAAGCCCAGTAAATGATAGGTGGAAGGTACACAAAAATGCTGGAAAAACTCAGCGAGTGCAGCAGCATCTATGGAGCGAAGGAAAAAGGCAACGTTTCGGGCCGAAACCCTTCAATGATAGGAGGATACAGGTGAAAAGCAACATGTTAGGTAGACAAAAATGCTGGAGAAACTCAGCAGATGCAGCAGCATCTATGGAGCGAAGGAAATAGGCAACGTTTCGGCCCGAAACCCTTCCGGGTTTCGGCCCGAAACGTTGCCTATTTCCAGAAGGGTTTGGGGCTGAAACGTTGCCTATTTCCTTCGCTCCATAGATGCTGCTGCACCCGCTGAGTTTCTCCAGCATTTTTGTGCACCTGGGATTTTCCAGCATCTGCAGTTCCTTCTTAAAAGCAACATGCTGGTACGCTTAGATGAAGATGGACCGATAGTGAGGTGCGTAAATACTATTTCTGAAAATACAGAAGCGAGGAGTTGGGCCAAATGGCCTGTGTCAGTGCTGTTAATCCCATGGAATCCCACGGTTTTCTATACTCACAAACACAGCCCCTTTCAGCATATCTGGAACGGTTATTGCAACAAATCCCTGAAAAGAGGAAATAGGTCGTCAAGGCAAAGTATTGACTCCATTTGTCAGTACAATTATCATAGAATTGTACAGCGCGGAAACAGGCCGTTCGGTCCAACACATCCAAACATTGGGCACTCAGCTGCATTAACACCATCGCTTGATCCAGAGCCTTCTATGCAGAAGGGATTCAATAATAATAATATAATAACAATAATAATAACTTTATTTATAAAGCGCTTTTAGACAACATCAGTTACCACAAAGTGCTGTACATGGGAAGTCAACAAAAAGTTATTACAAACTACTAAAACCATTAAGACGACAGGACTATAAAAACAGTAAAAATTAAAAGACATTAAAAGCACTAAAAACAGGAACAAAGTCTCAGCCAGTGTCGAAAGCCAGTGAATAAAAGTGAGTTTTTAGGGAGGATTTAAAGATGGACAGTGAAGGGGCCTGTCTGATCTGCAGCGGCAAGGTGTTCCAGAGTGCCGGGGCAGCCACAGAAAAGGCTCTATCCCCTCTGAGCTTCTGCTTAGACCTTGGTACCTCAAGGAGCAGCTGATCCGCTGACCTGAGGCACCGGGTAGGAGCATATAGGTGGAGCAGCTCAGAGAGGTAAGGCGGGGCGAGGCCATTCAAAGATTTAAAAACAAATAAAAGAATTTTAAAATGAACTCGAAAGTGCACTGGGAGCCAGTGAAGGGAGGCCAAAATTGGCGTAATGTGCTCCCTCTTTCGAGTTCGAGTTCCGGTTAAAAGGCGAGCGGCAGCATTTTGGACCAACTGGAGACGAGCCAACGAAGCTCGTGAGACTCAAGAATAAGTGGTGTACACACTTGGGGCAATTTACAGAGGGGCAATTAACCCACGAACTCGCACGTCTTTGGGATGTGGGAGGAAAACCCACGCGGTCACGGGGAGAACGTGCACCTGAGATCCGGGTCTCTGGCGCTGTGAGGCAGCTGCTCTTTGCAAGGGTGAAGTGAACCAGGAGATGGGAATGCAAGCTGGGTTTGGATCAAAGAGGCTCACCTTCTTGAGCAGCTTGTTCATTGTGAATTGGACCAAGGCGAGCTGCAGTTCGCTGCCCGCTCCTCGGAGGTAGTAGGATCGATGACCGGACACATGCGAGAGCCGCCTAGGTCAGGAGTAAATACGATGTTTAACCTTTAAAACCCGAGACAACAGGCGCTGAAACAAGCTTCCCTTTTAGCCAAAGTCACGGAAGCTGCTTGGATAGACTGGAAGCTGTGAAAATGTTAAAATTGCAGCCAGTTTTCTGCAGAAAAAAAAGCAAGGAACTTTGAATTCTCATCCCAAGAAGTCAGTGATTGTGGAGCCAATGTAAAATTTTAGAACTGAGATTTTTTTGGGTGGGGATTTCAGAGGATATGGATCATCGATAATGAATGGAGTCAAACTTTAACGCTTAACTGAATGGAGAATTGGTTTGAAGGAAAGAATATTTTTCCCCCCTACAATTTCCTTGTAACAAGAAGTTTACTTTGGAGATCCAGCATGGAAACAGGCCCTTCAGTGGAGGCCAAGTCACTGGATGGATTTAAGAGAGAGTTAGATAGAGCTCTAGGGGCTGGTGGAGTCGAGGGATATGGGGAGAAGGCAGGCACGGGTTATTGATAGGGGACGATCAGCCATGATCACAATGAATGATGGTGCTGGCTCGAAGGGCCGAATGGCCTCCTCCTGCACCTAGTTTCTACGTTTCTATATACGTGGCGGTTCTTTGCATATTTTATGTATGGTTTGCAAAACAAAGAATTTCACTGCGACATGGCACGTGATGCATCGGGGCAGTCTTTGATTGATTGAGGAAGGAAGTGTTTGAAGATCAAGGCTAAGATCACGACCATATGGAGAGCTGTGATCCCTGGCCCCCTGTATGCCACCACTGAGTCACCCACCACCTACAGCTAGCATCACAAAGTGCTAAAGAGCCAACACTGCCCTTGATCTGATATGTGCACTTCAAACACTTGTGCTGCTATCTAATTAAGTTCATTGCCTGCTCGTGTGTGATTACTTACTATGCTTCCAGGGGACATAACTGATGGGTAAATGACATGAATTTAAGTTGCATTAAACAGCTGGAGACTAATTGCTTCATTTGTTTGGCAATGCCAGTGTGTTTTAAAAACAATATTCAGCCTTCAAAGACAGCATCCCTTGATGGATTCCACTAAAGAGAGAGATAACCTTAGATGTGTTTCATTTAAAATCTGGGGCATAACATAATGAGGCCATTTCAACTTCAAAAGCAAAAAATGGTCTTCATTTGTATGGTCTTTTGTCAGGTTGTACATTACATCTGAAGGCAATGAATCATTTTCATATTGCAGAGCCCGACATGTAGGCATACACAATGAGGCAGCCATCTTTAGCAAAGTCCACGCTCAAGGGAGAAGAGTAACTACATTGAAGATACACACAGAAAGCTGGGACAGGCTGCAACTAGAGAGAAGGAATGGGTGATGTTTCCGATCGAGACCCACCTGCAGGTCAATCCAATTAAAGTTTCAATTTTAAAAAAATTAAGCTGGAAATTTAAACATTAAACATGGGGGAAAATCCAGTGCAAATTAATCTCACTGCCACAATAGTCTGAGATCTAGCTAACACCACAAATATTGCTTACCTCTGTCTGATAATGTCCAGATCCTCGCCAATTTGCAAATGACCTTTGGGTTTAAAATCAAACACTAGAAAACAAAAGGAAATGGTCAGGACATTATTGTTGAGGAAAAATTGATGCAATTTATCTGCCAGATGCTTTTGGGCTGTAAATCAGAATTCCCAAAGAATAAAAAAAAAAGAGACAGTAACTCAGCGGGGGCAGGCAGTATTGGTTGTTTGTTATAAATGATTTCAGTATTGTGACCACCAATATCCATAAAAACCCTTACCTGGTTTCTCCCCAACCATTTCAACCACAACAGCCTGGCTTTCATCACCTATGGGCTTCCATAGAAAAACAGAAAGGTTAGAATTAATATTAGGAATAAATAAATCAACAAGAAACAAGACCAAGTGACCGTTTCGCCAAACACTTGTGCTCGGTCTGCCAAGCCTGCTGCATCTTTTGGTTGCTAACCATTTAACTCCTCTACCCATTCCCACACGGATCTTTCTGTCCTGTGCCTCCATTACCAGGGTGAGGCCATGCAGAAACTGGAGGAACAGCACCTCATATTCTGCTTGAGTAGCTTACAACCCAATGGTGTGACCAGTGATTTCTCCAATCTTAGGTACTGCATAACCCTCCTCCTCCATCTTCTCCCTCCTTCTTGCCCCGAGAAGTGGGGACGCGCATGCACACACAGACGCGCATGCACACACAGACGCACATACACAGAGAAACAGACACAAATTACCACACTAGGATGAGTCCAGTTTGGTAGCTTCAATGCTTTCACATAGAAGCGTTCATCCAGCTGATTCTCTTGATCATAGAGTACATTTAATTCCAAGCGAATTTCCTTCCCCCGTTTTCGCAGCCGTAAGAATTCAGGATGCTGTGTCGAGAGAAAGCAGGTACAGGATACTGAGTTGGATGATCAGCCATGATCATATTGAATGGCGGTGCAGGCTCGAAGGGCCGAATGGCTTACTCCTGCACCTATTTTCTATGTTTCTATGAATATTAACATATACATAAAATTTAGAACAATTATTTCCATTCAAGCCACATTCATCCTCACTTTAACATCTGAACAACAGCAGTGAGATTTACCCAGCTCATGGCAAAGATACACAAAAAAATAATAAGCTGTTGAACGCAAATACTTATAAAATTTTATCTTTAACAATTTATTTAATTTTCACTGCACAATATCATAATGTTAGAAGCACTTGCTGCATGCTTAACATCATGGCATTCTCTGCAGTTCATGCTGTGACCCAGAACTGCACAACAGGTACTATCTTGTGCATTGACAGCGAGAGAGAGGGAGGAGGTGAGTCGAGATAGCATCGCCCCAAAAGAAGTTCCTTCTCAGACCCCCATCCACTGACCTGGATTCAAGGTGCCCACAGTCAGATGGTGCTGCCATGGAGGTTCTCTTAACACTTACTGCTGAGGTCATTGCAACCCAACCTGTACAACACCCCTTGGTGCTGCAGTATAGCAGCTGCCTTACAGCCCCAGAGACCCGGGTTCGATCCTGACTACGGGTGTAGTCTGTAAGTTCTCCCTGTGACCGCTTGGGCTTTCTCTGAGATCTCTGGTTTCCCCCCACACTCCAAAGACGTGCAGGTTTGCAGGTGAATAGGCTTGGTTAAATGTAAATTGTCTCTAGTGTGTGTAGGATAGTGTTAGTGTGCGTGGATCGCTGGTGGTACTTACTGACTGAAGAGTTTCTTTGTTTTCCTTATCCTAAAAAAACAAAATGAACAAACCAAAAGTTAATCATTAATCAGAATATTAATACTGATAACAGTTTTCCTTTTATCCCCACGATTCGCACCCACAATTCTAAATCCCATCCATCCTGACATTATTCCTTCTTCCGCTTATAACCCAGCTTTTTTCTGCCAGTTGATTTTCCGACAACTGGTGGATGGGGCACCTCATTCCATCCGGACAAGATTAAGAGAGCGCACTTGAAACTGTATCAATAAACACATGCCGGGGTGAGGTGGCTGATCTGGACCTCATTGGGACTTCTGCGCTGGTCGGATTTGCCCCCTGTGGACCGGCTGGAGCCAGCAGATCCATTCCTATAGCCGACTTCCGAGGCTGATTTTACAAGATACAAGATACAAGATACATTTAATTGTCATTTGGACCCCTTGAGGTCCAAACGAAATGCCGTTTCTGCAGCCATACATTACAAACACATAGACCCAAGACACAACATAATTTACATAAACATCCATCACATCGCTGTGATGGAAGGCCTAATAAACTTATCTCTCCACTGCACTCTCCCCCCCCGATGTCAGAGTCCAAGTCAAAGCCCCCGGCTGGCGATGGCGATTGTCCCGCGGCCATTAAAGCCACGCCGGGTGGTGCGAGGTCGCACACCGGGTCTTGGTGTTAGAGCCCCCGGCGTGCGCTCGCAGAGTCCCGCGGCCATTCCAAGCCGCGCGGGGCAGTGATGTTAGGCCCCGCTCCAGGAGCTCTTCAACCCCGCAACTCGGGCGGGGGAAGTCGCCGTTGCGAGAGCCCTGAAAAGCGGTCTCCCTCCAGGGAGCCGCGGGCTCCCGGTGCCGCCGTCCACAGACCTGCCGTTGGAGCCTCCGACTCTCCGGTAGCATCAGCAGCAGCAGCGCTCCTCCACCGCTCCACCCGCTCCGGACTGGGCCAGCCCCGCGACGGCGACGGTGAGTTGTAGCACCAGAGTCCCCGGCTTCTTCCTGTTGGAGGCCGCTCCTCGTTGCGGCCCCAACGACAACGGAAACCCGACGAGAAAAGGTCGGGTCTCCAGTGCAGGGAGAGATTTAAAAAGTTTCCCCCCCCCACACACACCCCAACAAAAAATAACAAAAACTACATTAAAATACAGACAGAAAATAATAAAACGCGGACAGACTGCAGAGGCCGCTGCTGACCAGAGTCGCGCTGCCCACCGAGGCCGAGATACAGGTCGGTATCTCGGCTCCATGGCTGCCTGAACACCACTTCAGCCTCCTGCGCTTCGAGGAATAAAGTCCTAGCTGCCCAATCTCTCCCTGTAGCTCCGGCCCTCAAGTCCTGGCAACATCATCGTAAATCTTCTTTGCCCATCCCTCCTTTCCCTGCATGTCCATTTGCCCATCGAAAACCATCTTTAATGACAATATGTTTGAGAAGGAACTGCAGATGCTGGAAAAATCGAAGGTAGACAAATTGCTGGAGAAACTCAGCGGGTGAGGCAGCATCCATTTAATGGCAATATAGTATGTTTCTTCACCATCACCCCCATCCAGGCAACTCACCACACCGTGTAAAAAAAAAAACCTGCCCAGCACATTTCCTTTAAACTTTGCCCCTCTCAAATTAAAGCTGTGCCCTCTAGTCTTTGACATTTGCACCCTGAGGGAATAGCATTAATTGTCATTTATAAGGAAAAGTTTCAAGTTTCTATCATACTTTGGGGTGTATTTTGGCTTTGAAGTGCTTTCACTACTAATATCCCTGACTCTAACTTTTGAAGATTCTCCTAGCCTTTCGAAACAAAATAAATGGGGTGGGAGATTGCAACCTTCAGGTGGTCCGCCCTGTTTCGACGAATGCAATCAACCCGGCGTGCACAATCAAATAAGATCAAATAGAACAAGTTGTCCAACAACTTTAGGCTGTGCACACCATACGCAAGAAGAACAAACAAAATAAATAATTTCTTCCCTTGCTCCCTATCAATTCCCCATAATATTTAAACACTTTCATTAAATTATTCAGGCAACTAACAATAACCACAGCTAAAATTGGCCAGGCTGATCCTGCAATGCCACCAGGACAACAGACCTTCATGGTCAGGTTAAGATCCCTGCACTTACAACAACTGGGAATTGGAAATGACTCTGTAGACTCTCAGTGTACACTTGTACTGTATCTGAAATGCTCATCTAATATATATCCAAGTGCTTATCTATACTGAACTGTATACAAAAATGAATTTCACTATACCTCAGTACATGTTACAAGTAAAATACCATGACCACAGCCTTTGTGCAATGTCTTGAGTAAAATCCAGGCATCATTCTTACCACAAGAGCTTTAACTGAAACACTGATATCGCTTTTCTCATTCTCCAACTTCTCAATTTCCTCTTTTACTTTTGTTAATTTTTGCCACGTAGACACCTGTTGGAAAGGAATAACAAGAAAGGGAATTAGAAAAAGGGAAAGATAATTGTGTCTTTTTCCAAAGAGTTCAAGGTGGACTTTAAAAACTGATAAAGGGGGCTACACTGTGGCACAGCGGTAGAGTTGCTGCCTCACAGCTCCAGAGACACGGATTCGATCCTGACCACTGGTGCTGATCTGGACCTCATGACCACTGTACGGAATTTGTACGTTCTACCTGTGACCGCATAGGTTTTCTTCGAACGCTCTGGTTATTGTTGGCCAATAGACTACAGGTGCAGGAGTAGGCCATTCGGCACTTCGAGCCAGCACCGCCATTCAATGTGATCATGGCTGATCATCCACAATCAGTACCCCATTCCTGCCTTCTCCCCATATCCTCTGACTCTGCTATCTTTGAGAGCCCTATCTAGCTCTCTCTTGAAAGCATCCAGAGAACCTGCTTCCACCACCCCCTGAGGCAGAGAATTCCACAGACTCACAACTCTCTGTGAGGAAAAAGTGTTTCCTCGTCTCCGTTCTAAATGACTTACCCCTTATTCTTAAACTGTGGCCCCTGGTTCTGGGCTCCCCCAACATCGGGAACATGTTTCCTACCTCTAGCGTGTGTCCAAACCAAAGATCCTATAGCGGAGCAAGATAGATCACTCCTTTTTTTCATCCATTTCAGTAACCCAACACGACTCGCAGTGTAATCAACATTGCGGGGGAACAGTTTGTGTTAACGAAGAAGGGGTTCGGCCCGAAACGTTGCCTATTTCCTTCAGTCTGAAGGGTTTCAGCCCAAAACGTCAAGTCAAGTTTATTCGTCACATACACATACGAGATGTGCAGTGAAATGAAAACGTTGCCCATTTCCTTCGTTCCATAGATGCTGCTGCACCCGCTGAGTTTCTCCAGCATTTTTTGTGTACCCTTAATAATCTTATATTTTTCAATGAGGAGCCCTCTCATCCTTCAGCCAGTATGGGCGAGTTGGGCCGAAGGGCCTGTTTCCATGCTGGTCTCACTCTATGACAGCATCCCCTTTCCCATCAGAACTTCCCCCTCCATCGACTCTTTTAAGTCAAGACTAAAGACTTATCTATACTCCCAAGCCTTTCCTGACGTCCTCTGAGTGAGGGCTACATGTATATATGTATGGTACACAAAAATGCTGGAGAAATTCAGCGGGTGCAGCAGCATCTATGGAGCGAAGGAATAGGCAACGTTTCGAGCCGAAACCATTCTTCAGACTGGTGTGTTTTTTTGGGGGTTTTTATTGTGTACTTTCGATCTTCCTGCATCTGCAGTTCCTTCTTGAACACATGTATATATGTATGTCTGAAGAAGGGTTTCGGCCCGAAACGTTGCCTATTTCTTTCGCTCCATAGATGCTGCTGCACCCGCTGAGTTTCTCCAGCTTTTTTGTGTACCTATATATGTATGTAGTCTGTTTTGTTGTGCTATTCTTATAACAAATGTACAGCACTTTGGCCAACGAGAGTTGTTTTTTGTGTACCTTCGATCTTCGTGCATCTGCAGTTCCCTTCTTGAACACATGTGTATATATGTATGTAGTCTGTTTTGTTGTGCTATTCTTATAACAAATGTAAAGCACTTTGGCCAACGAGAGTTGTTTTTTAAATGTGCTATATAAATAAATGTGGCTTTACTTCCAAATCTCCATTTCTGGAGGAAGGACATTATTGCCATAGAGGGAGTGCAGAGACGGTTCACCAGACTGATTCCTGGGATGTCAGGACTGTCTTATAAAGAAAGACTGGATAGACTTGGTTTATACTCTCTAGAATTTAGGAGATTGAGAGGGGATCTTATAGAAACTTACAAAATCATTAAGGGGTTGGACAGGCTAGATGCAGGAAGATTGTTCCCGATGTTAGGGAAGTCCAGGACATGGGGTCACAGCTTAAGGATAAAGGGGAAATCCTTTAAAACCGAGATGAGAAGAACTTTTTTCACGCAGAGAGTGGTGAATCTCTGGAACTCTCTGCCACAGAGGGTAGTTGAGGCCACCAGTTCATTGGCTATATTTAAGAGGGAGTTAGATGTGGCCCTTGTGGCTAAGGGGATCAGGGGGTATGGAGAGAAGGCAGGGATGGGATACTGAGTTGGATGATCAGCCATGATCATATTGAATGGCGGTGCAGGCTCGAAGGGCCGAATGGCCTCTACTCCTGCACCTAATTTCTATGTTTCTATGTTTCTATGTTCTTGACTCGACTATGATGACCCCAAACCAGCTCCTGCAGCTCATGCAGCATCTACAGCTCCTGCAGCTCCTGCAGCATCCTGCAGCTCCTGCAGTATCTACAGCTCCTGAGTCCCAAACAGACAGTACACCAGATGAACCTACAATATCAGACACGTCGGGCCCGGTCAGTTCCCCCTTGCGTTGCCCCACGTTGTCCAGCACGGCCTGTGTGCGGGCGCAGACGGTGCCCATGTCCAGGCAAGGCCTGTCGGAGTAGCCATCCCTCACATGGTCGTACAGGCTGCTCCTGCTGCTGCTGTAGCGGCGGCAACAGCCGGCCGGAGAGAGCCAGGGGCCGGGGACGAGCTGAGAGAAGAAGGAGACGCCGCCGCCGCGTAGCAACTGCCTCAACCTGCGGGCCGCCATCTTGGCAACCTTAAACCCCGCCCCCCCCCTCCATGTGATGTGACCATTCAAGTCGATTATGTGTAAGAAAACACCAAAATATCATAAAAGATAATAGATTGACAATGAAAATAAAAAGGAGACATACAGTTTCAGATAAGGAAAGAGGAGCAGTGATATAATAATAATAATAATTATTATTATTATTAGATTATGAGAAGGAATGGGTGACATTTCGGGTCGAGACCTTTCTTCAGAAGGTACAATACAATACAATACAATTTATTTGCTGTCATTTGAACCTCAAATATACTAGCTAGCTCCTCTAGTATTTTTGGTTTAAACCAGCATCTGCAGTTCATTTTTGTGTCTATCTTTGGTTTAAACCAAATATAATAGCTCCTCTAGTATTTTTGGTTTAAACCAGCATCTGCAGTTCCATTTTGTGTGTATCTTTGGTTTAATCCAAATATAATAGCTGCTCTAGTATTTTTGGTTTAAACCAGCATCTGCAGTTCCATTTTGTGTGTATCTTTGGTTTAATCCAAATATAATAGCTGCTCTAGTATTTTTGGTTTAAACCAGGTTCTGCAGTTCCTTTTTGTGTCTATCTTTGGTTTAAACCAAATATAATGGCTCCTCTAGTATTTTTGGTTTAAACCAGGTTCTACAGTTCCATTTTGTGTGTATCTTTGGTTTAAACCAGCATCTGCAGTTGCATTTTGTGTGTATCTTTGGTTTAAACCAGCATCTGAAAACCAGCATTAAACCAACCCCCACACTGCAGCAGAGCCACTGTTGTGCCGCTGCCGGTCGGAACGGCTGTTGAATGTTTAGTAGAGTGTTAAATTTGTTCATGATACATGTATTTTTATTTCTATTTATTTTTTCATGCACACTGAATGGACACTGGTTGAGCAACGTTTTTTTTGTTTCCTCTGGGTATGCGAATACTCAGGAAATGACAATAAAGATATACAATCTGCAGCTCCTTCTTGCACACTTGACTCTGACCTACTCTTTTTTTTTTTTTAATTTCAAAATAGACTTTATTCATTGATAAATATATACAATTCCTGAACCATTCAAACAAACAAAATTCATCCGACATTTTCGGAGACTATACAAGTTTTTTCAGTACAATTTTTTTAACATTTTTCAAATTTCACCAAACAGTCCCCCACCCGTGCCACTCTGTGGCCCCTGTCCAAGTAATAAATATATACAGTGTTTACAGTGCGAAAATCCCATTTGACATTTTCACTTCCACAAATAATGTCCCCCACCCGTGCCACTCATGTGGCCCCCTGGCGTGGGATACCTTCCCTTAATTTAATTTTAATTGGCAGACAGGGAGAGGCTTCAGAGGGTAACCAGGACAGCGCAGAGGATCATTGGTTGCCCTCTCCCCTCCCTGATGGACATCTACACCTCCCGCTGCCTTAGCAGGGCAAAGAAGATCACCAAAGACAGCTCCCATCCTGCGTTTGGACTGTTCGCCTTTGTCCTGTGAAGGCGCTATTTGTGCTTCAAATCTTTACAATTTTACTCAGGAATAGCTGCTTCCCGAGCTTTAGAACCATAAATTCAAATCCACACATGGCTGACACACCGCCCAATTTCGTTGTTCCATCTGTATGTTATGTATATGGCATGTAGCGCCGTAGAAATTTGTGTGCACCTATTCCCCCCCCCTATCTCAAGTAATTTTGTTTTTTTCTGTTTTTGTTTGCGAAAATAAAATTTGTACATATTCACTGAGTACGAATAATGTCAGTTTCACTGTACATGTATATTGACAATAAATGGCATATCAATTTGAACTACTCCATCCAGCATTGTGTGTCTATTGACATTTGAAGGACAGGTCCCCATGCCCATCCCCCCCCCCCCTATCACGTGACGAGTGGCGCGGCTTCAGAGGGGAGGGAGGAAGTGACGAATACAGGGAGCGGAGGGAAGTGACGCAGCGCTGGGAGGGCGGGAGGGAGAGCGAGGGGGGGAGGGGGCGAGCGGGGTCAGACATGGACAACTCAGCGAAGGAGCGGGAGGCGCTGGGCCTGGTGGCCGAGGCGGAGCGGCGCGTCCGCGGGGCCAAGTCCTTCATGGCCTCCCTATTCGGGTGAGAGGGAGGCGGTGGCGGAGGCGACTTCCGGGGGGGGGTGCGGGGAGAGAAGAGGGAGACAGACGTCCGACTGCCCCCTCCCCCTCCCCCCCCATATTGTTGTGGGTGCCCCCCCCCCCATATTGTTGTGGGTGCCCCCCCCCCATATTGTTGTGGGTGCCCCCCCCCCTTATTGTGGGGGTGCCCCCCCCCTCCTATTGTTGTGGGTGCCCCCCCCCCTTATTGTTGTGGGTGCCCCCCCCATATTGTTGTGGGTGCCCCCCCCCCCCCTTGTTGTGGGTGCCCCCCCCCCCCTTGTTGTGGGTGCCCCCCCCCCCCCCATATTGTTGTGGGTGCCCCCCCCCCATATTGTTGTGGGTGCCCCCCCCCCTTATTATTGTGGGGGTGCCCCCCCCTTATTGTTGTGGGGTGCCCCCCCCCCTTATTGTTGTGGGTGCCCCCCCCCTTATTGTTGTGGGTGCCCCCCCCCCCTATTGTTGTGGGTGCCCCCCCCCTTATTGTTGTGGGTGCCCCCCCCCTTATTGTTGTGGGTGCCCCCCCTTATTGTTGTGGGTGCCCCCCCCCCTATTGTTGTGGGGTGCCCCCCCCCCCCCTTATTGTTGTGGGTGCCCCCCCCCCCCCCCCCTATTGTTGTGGGTGCCCCCCCCCCCTTATTGTTGTGGGTGCCCCCCCCCTATTGTTGTGGGTGCCCCCCCCTTATTGTGGGTGCCCCCCCCCTATTGTTGTGGGTGCCCCCCCCCCTTATTGTTGTGGGTGCCCCCCCCCCATATATTGTTGTGGGTGCCCCCCCCCCCCCCCCCTTGCCCCCCCCCCTTGTTGTGGGTGCCCCCCCCCCCCCTTATTGTTGTGAGGGGTGCCCCCCCCCCATCTTGTTGTGGGTGCCCCCCCCCCCTATTGTTGTGGGTGCCCCCCCCCTTATTGTTGTGGGTGCCCCCCCTTATTGTTATGGTGCCCCTGTTATTGTGCCCCCCCCCCCCCCTGTTGTGGGTGCCCCCCCCCCCCCCCTTATTGTTTGTGGGTGCCCCCCCTTATTGTTGTGGGTGCCCCCCCCTTATGTGTGTGGGTGCCCCCCCCCCCCTTATTGTTGTGGGTGCCCCCCCCCCTTATTGTGTTGTGGGTGCCCCCCCCCCCCTTATTGTTGTGGGTGCCCCCCCTTATTGTTGTGGGTGCCCCCCCCCTTTATTGTTGTGGGTGCCCCCCCCCTTATTGTTGTGGGGGCCCCCCCTTATTGTTGTGGGTGCCCCCCCCCCCTATTGTTGTGGGTGCCCCCCCTTATTGTTGTGGGTGCCCCCCCCCATATTGTTGTGGGTGCCCCCCCTTATTGTTGTGGGTGCCCCCCCCTTATTGTTGTGGGTGCCCCCCCCCCCCCTTATTGTTGTGGGTGCCCCCCCTTATTGTTGTGGGTGCCCCCCCTTATTGTTGTGGGTGCCCCCACTTATTGTTGTGGGTGCCCCCCCCTATTGTTGTGGGTGCCCTCCCCTGTTGTGGGTGCCGGGCCCTGGGCGGGCCACAGCTGGTCAATGAGCCCAGACCGAAAGGGTGGGGCAGTGGTGTGGGGTGGTACAAGAGAGGGACATCATGGTGGTGATGTGGGTGGACGTTGCTTACAGTAGCGTCGGGTGGGGGAGGGGGGTGCGAGTCGTCATTAGTTTACATTCTGATGGAGGAGGAGGGGTGGGGGGGGTGTGGTGAAGTGTTGTTGATGTGCGATGTGTTGTGTAGGAAGGAACTGCAGATGCTGGTTTACACCGAAGATAGGCACCACGAAATGCTGAAGTACTTCAGCGGGTCAGGCAGCAAGAAGTCTATAGAAGGGTTTTAAGCAGATTGTTGTAACATATGGTTGAAATCCTTTCTTTCCAGTGAAGAACTACACTAATCACATCAGTGTGTAGAAGCTAAAATGCCTTGTGTTTTTCAGACTTAATTTTGTGAAATTAAACACCACTTGCTCCCAAGGGTGTCTCTATTTACTGAATTGCTCGTGAACAAGATCAAGTCTATCACGGTTCTTTGTAGAAAATACATCGCAGTCCATTTCTATTACTCCTTTCCCATAATCATGTAGAATGTTTTGTCTATCCAATTTTCTTTTGATAGCCCTTTTATTTTCCTTTGGGGGACCTTTGTTATTTTCCAGCTTGTAACCTGTCCATGTACTTATTTTTATAAGAAAACCAATTTCCTCTCCTCCTATGTAGGAAGGAACTGCAGATGCTGGTTTAAACTGAAGATAGACACACAGCTGGAGTAACTCAGTGGGTCAGACAGCATCTTCTCCTTATCTTTTGCTGATCACTGAATATAACCTTGTGGTGCTCGAGTCATTCACTGATGGGACCAACATTGGCACTGTTGGTGATATGGTTGCATTAAGTCACCGTAGTTACTTTCAGCAGTATCTAAACCATGATGTTTAAGAAGGAACTGCAGATGCTGGAAAATCGAATGTACACAAAAATGCTGGAGAAACTCAGCGGGTGCAGCAGCATCTATGGAGCGAAGGAAACCTGTCTGAAGAAGGGTTTCGGCCCGAAACGTTGCCTATTTCCTTCGCTCCATAGATGCTGCTGCACCCGCTGAGTTTCTCCAGCATTTTTGTGTACCTTCTAAACCATGATGTATCGGTCCACAGACTATCTTTCGCTTCAAAGCAAACAACCCCAGTATTTCCATTCCAACATTCATCATCCATGCAACCATTACAGTCTGAAGAAGGGTCTCGACCCAAAATGTCATCTATTATTTTGCTCCATAGATGCTGCCTGTCCCGTTATCTTTCTCCAGCATTTTTGTCTACCAACCATTACAGTAAATCTTTTATGCGCTCAAAGACCCAGAAAACCTCCAGGTGTGGTGACTAGCTTTACTAGCTGTCTTTCAACTCCTATCCTGACCCTTGGTGCTATCAATGTGAAGTTTGTATGTTCTTACGATCACAGGAGATTCCCCCGAGTGCTCTGGCTACCTCCCATGTGCCAAAGAGATGCAGGTTGGTAGGTTAGTTGGCCACTAAACTGCCCCGGGAAGTTTCTTTCGGAAGTGTCAATGGAAGAGGTTGGTTTGCGTTATGGTTTAGGCCGCGTCTACAATTTCTTGCGGTTGTAGATGGCGCTGTTCCCAAGCCATGCTGTGATGCATCTCGCTAAAAAAAATTCTACGGCACATCTGTAGAAGTTGGTGAGAGTTGTTGGGGACATGCCGAACTTCCTAAGCCTTCTAAGGAAGTAGAGGCATGGGTGTGCTTTCTTGACCATTGCTTTGATGTGGCTAGTCCAGGATAAGTTGCTTATGATATTTACACCTAGCAACTTGAAAGCTCTCAACCATTTCTACTTTGGTGCCGTCAAGGTATGTGTATCACCTTGCTTCCTGAAGTCGGATCACTCCTTTGTGTAGGAAGGAACTGCAGATGCTGGTTTATACCGAAGATAGACACAAAAAGCTGGAGACGCTCAGTGGGTTGAACAGCATCTTTGGAGAAAAGGAATAGGTCCCTATCTCCTTTGTCTTGCTGACATTGAGAGAAAGGTGGGTGTCTTGACACTAGGTTATGAGGTTCTCAATCTCCTTCCTGTAGTCCGTCTCCCCTTTATTTGATATTTGGCCCACTACAGTAATGTATTTGTAAATTGAGTTGGATTTATGTTGGGCTGCACAGTTGTGAGTGTATTAGGAGTAAAGGGGGCTGAGAACACATCCTAGCGGAGAGCACTGGTGATGAGGATTGCAAGATGCGGGGCGGTCATTTAAAGCTGATGTATGTGGTGAATCCCTGGAATTCTCCATAGCAAATGTAAAACCATTTGTACTGAGCCATTGGGCAGTAAACCCCCCTACTCATCTGTTCCAATAATGAACTGTTGGTGCCAGCTCTTGCTACTGAGTCTCAGCATCTGCCTAAGTCAGGAGGTCTGAAATATCCTCAATCATTTCCTGTTTTTCTCCCTTTTAGCATGCTTTTTTTTGACATTTGTTCTAATCTGTTGCTCAATGTCAAAGTATTACTGCAACAAAAGGGTGGCATGTGATTCTTAAGAACAGCACATTTTCTTCAAGCATTTTGTAGTTCTAAGTAAAATGCTTTGTGGTGCCTTGCTATCAATTGTTCTATAGAAATGCATAATATTGAGGTTAAGGAATCTCTCCCATCCTTTACTTTCCTATTTGACTGGTGTGGTAATGTTCCTTGTAATCTCAACCAAACATGAATTTTCTCTTCCTTTCTTTGAACAAACCTTTGACTCACCAAGTTCACGCTGACCATCGATCAGCTGTTCTTGTTAGTTCCGCTATCCCATTTTCTCATCCACTCCCTACATGGTAGGGGGAAATTTTAGCAGCCAATTAACCGAGAAACCCATGTGGTCACAGGGAGAACATGCAAACTCCACACAGATAGTAGCTGAGATCAGGATTGAACTCTGGCCTCTGGTGCTGTAAGTCAGCAGCTCTACTAGATGTGTCACTCTGCTGTCCCATGTCTCTGAGGGAGCCACGCTCCAAAGATATACAGGTTTGTAGGTTGATTAGCTTGGTATAATTGTAAATTGTCTCTAGTGTGTATAGGATAGTGTTAGTGTGCGGGGTCGGAGCGGACTCGGTGGGCCGAAGGACCTGTTTCCACGCTGTACCTCTAAACTAAACTAGTCGTACAGCATGGAAACTAATTATTTGGTCCAACTTGCCCATGCTGACCAAGATACCCCATTCACACTAGTCCCACCTGCCTGCATTTGGCCAATATCTACTGTTCTGTGAATACGCCACATTGTAGAGCCAAAATCTCCCTTCAGATCTTTGTGTTAATTCAAAGTATTTCACTAACAAAGTACTTTTGAAGTATAGCCACTGTTGGAATGTAGGCCCCCCCCCCCCCTTGGTCATGACTGACCATGGGTAATGCATCCTGGTTGGATGCAAGCCTGGGCGATACCATATGGAGGCCCATGCAGCACGTCCCCCTCTCCACGTCGCTGATCGATCCAAAGGAACAGCAGGGCCGTTACAGTTTACCACCAGCACCGTCGCAGGAGCTGCCAAAGTGAGGTTGTACACAACGACGAACTGCCTTAGGGGCTCTGACTCCGGATTTTCTTGAGGTTTACTCCTGGAGCCTTTGGCCATGACTGGATATGGCCACTAGGCAGTGGAGGTTTTAAATCAGAGTTTTCCCTCTCCTAGATGGACTGATGAGCCCCATCTGCCCAAGGCTCGAGGGGGCGGGAGCGTCTACCCTTCCCGTGCAGGTCTATAGCACCTGCCCACTGCCCAGGATTTGTAGCCCTTAAAAGAGCCGTTTGTTCTTGGTGGAGAGGTGGAGTTTAGGCGCGCTCCCTATGGATGCGGCGGGCCAGTTGGATGTCTTTGGGCATGATGGTGACTCACTTGGCGTGGGTTGCGCACAGGTTGTTGTCCTCAAAGAGCCCCACCAGGTAAACCTCGCTGGCCTCCTGCAGGGCTAGGACGGACGAGCTCTGGAAGCGCAGGTCTGTCTTGAAGTCCTGAGCGATCTCCCGCACCAGACGATGGAAGGGTAGTTTGCGGATGAGTGGCTCGGGGGATTTCTGATAGTGCCGGATCTCCCTGAGAGCCACGTTGCTGGGCCGGTAGCGATGAGGCTTCTTCACTCCGCCCATGGCTGGAGAGCTCTTTGGAATATAGTAAATAATAAAAATGATGCACAGACAGCTGTGTGTTTTGCACAGTAGTCCGAATGTGGCTGGATGCTCTACATTGCAAGTTGCAAAGGAATAGAGGATGGCAAGAATGCCAGAGATCTCTTACCCTCTGGAATGAAGTGTCTTAAGTTTTTAACATCCATCGAAGTAAAAACATTGTCTCCGTAAATTCTTAACGGTTATTAACAGAACCAGAGTTTATATACTCTCGTTGTTAATATATGATCCAAACCATGTTACTCATTCACAATCGTGTAGGAAGGAACTGCAGATGCTGGTTTCATCCGAAGATAGACACAAAAGGCCGGGGTAACTCGGGTGCCCTGCTGAGTTACGCCAGATTTTGTGACTAATTCACAATCCTCAGTCTTTGCTTTCTTAATGTGGGATCTAGAGACATTTTTCACATCTTGATTTTGAATGAATGAATATCTTTTTTTATTTCGAATGATTTTGATCTTTCATTTTGTTTTAGAGGGTCTTCAAAACTGGAAGAAGCATGTGAATTGTATTCCAGGGCTGCTAACATGTTCAAAATGGCAAAGAACTGGAGTGGTGAGTGCAGATACTAAATACTCCTTTCACAATTGTTCTGATCAGCGTCTCTAACAATGAATGAATAACACGTGTATTGCCTGAATTGAGTTTGTAGAAATGAGATCATGTTTGGATCAGGCATGCCTTGCCAATTGTGCGTTTGCCCATGTTTCAAGAGCTTTTATCTGTTATAGGAACCAAAACAATGAAACAATGACTTTAGAGATACAAAGCGGGCCCTTCAGCCCACCGTGTCCGCACCGACCAGTGATCACCCTGTACACTATCCTACACACACTGGGGACAATCTTACAACTTACTGAGGCTAATTAACCTACAAACCTCTATGTCTTTGGAAGAAACTGGAGCGCTTGGAGAAAACCCACGCGGTCACAGGGAGAACGTACAAACTCCGTACAGGCAGATCCTGTAGTCGTGATGGTACAGGGGTCTCTGGTGCTGTAAGGCAGCTCCTCCACTGCCACCCACAAATAAATTCTTATTTGCTGTATCTTTACAGTCAGTCCCCCCCCCCCCCCCCCCCCCCCCCCCCCCCCCCACAACCTCCAGCCTTCAAGAGACAACAATCCAAGTCTGTCCAACCTCTCCCTGTAGCTAACACTCCGTCAGACTGAAGAAGGGTCTCGACCCGAATGTCGCCCATTCCTTATCTCCAGAGATGATGCCTCACCCGCTGAGTTACTCCAGCACTTTCAAGTCAAGTCAAGTTTGTGTCTACCTTTGATTTATACCAGCATCTGCAGTTCTTTCCAACACCCGGTAATCATCTATAAAGGGGCCTCGTTCTGGTAAACCTCCTCTGCCCTCTTTCAGTCTTTCATATCCTTCCTGTAATGGGGTGGCCAGAACTGCATGCAATACTTCAAATGTGGCCTAGCCAAACTCCTATAAAGCTGCAGAATGGCAAGAATCTTTTTTGAAGTGTATATGTCAGCTGCCACTTCCACTTAGCACAGTTCCTTCACCTGAAAGAACAGTTAAGTGAACCACACAAACATGCTGGAAGAACTCGACTGATGCTGGTCTTGACCCGAAACGCCAATTTAACCTTTTGCCTTCCGAGAACTCTTTCGACATTCCTTTGTTTGTTCCTGATTCCGGCATCTGCGGTTCAGTGACCTGCTGGTTTTCAACTGAGTAACAAGGCAACCTTTTACAATATGGCTCAAATTGAGAGCTTTATCAAAGCACCTGCTTGACTGCCTCTGTATTTGAATTCTACTGGCAGCTCTCTGCAGGCTGGCTTTTATTTTGTTCTATGGGGAAGGCAGATGGTGTGAAACTCAGTTGACAGCCACATTAATCTAGCGCTGTTTCAGATGGCTTTGAGAAATAGTCTGGTTAACACAGCCTGGCTCATTTAATCTGTCCTGTGTTGCGTGCGTGTGTGTGTGTACTTGCTACATTTGCAATTGTTCTTATTCTGCTGATACCCACGCGTGATGCTTTGTCTTCAGCCGCAGGCAATGCCTTTTGTGAGGCGGCCAAACTCCACCTGCACTTGCAGAGTAAGCATGATGCTGCAACAAACTTTGTGGATGCAGGAAATGCCTTCAAGAAAGCCGATCCTCAAGGTAACTTTTACCCCATATTTAACTTGCAAGTATTTGTCAGGAATGCCAAGCAAGACAAATTCTCAGCAAATTGACCGTTTTCCTGAAATAACTCTCAATAGCATTGTATTTACAATGCACTGTGGAATCAATATCAATTTACAAACTTTAGAGATACAGTGCGGAAAAGGGCCCTTCGGCCCACCGAGCCCGTGCTGACCAGCTATCGCCCCTTACACTAACACTCCATTACACACTAGACACACAGTTTACAATTTTACTAAAGCCAATTGTTCTTGGGGAATGCAATTATTCCACAGTTTTAAAATATCTTTTAATCAGGATGCTTATTTTTTACAGACTAATAGATTCCCTAACTAATATTTAGTTAAATCGTGCACCAGAGGCATATTATGAGGCAACGTGGGGCTGATTGCAACTGGCAAATTGCAACGGTGAATAAAGATCGCTTAATTGGGTTATGCATTTTTTAACTGATGTTAAATCTGTTTTCTCCTCTAGAGGCCATTAATTGTTTGAACAGGGCTATAGAGATTTATACAGACATGGTAAGCAACTGTTGTCGAGTAAACATCAAATCTATTGCTTGCATATTTGAACTTGCTTTCATTGTCCCAGTGGTTTGCAATGAGTCCAAAGTCCAAATCTGATTAATGTATCAATATCCCAATCTGAATGGAGTTCTTATCCTGAGACAACTGCCCTGTGTTGGAGCTTCTTAGTATTAGAGATACAGCGCGGGAACAGGCACTTCGGCCCACCGTGTCCGCACTGACCAGCGATCCCTGCACACACTAGGAATAATTTATACTACGTCAATTAACCAACAAACCTGTAGGTCTTTGGAATGTGGGAGGTAACCGAAGATCTCTGAGACTACCCATGCAGTGAAGGTACAAACTCTATACAGACAGCACCCGTAGTCAGGATCGAACCTGGGTCTCTGGCGCTGTGAGGCAGCAACTCTACAACCGCACCACTGTGGTTGTGTACTTTCCAGTAACGGAAATGGCCTCAAAGTTTGCCCTGTCAAACTCTTTAAATTTTCTTTCTGTGAGATCACCCTGATGGCAGCTATGGCTGTTAGCTTTTTCAACAGGGGATTCCAAGTTTTGGATATTCTTTCTGTTCTGATATCCTGAAACTAGATGTTATTGCATCCCCCGTTTTCCCCAAGTGCTGACGTGTGTGCGTTTGTGTTTAGGGCCGGTTTACAATTGCAGCAAAGCATCACATATCGATAGCCGAGATCTACGAGAGCGAGCTGGTGGATATTGAGAAAGTAAGTATCCGAGACACTCTAAAACTTCTGCAGATGCACCACAGAAAACATACTAGACACAAAATGCTGGAGTAACTCAGTGGGACAGGCAGCATCTCTGGAGAGAAGGAATGGGTGACGTTTCGGGTCGAGACCCTTCTTCACACATGGAAAATATTCTGTCGGCTTGCATCACAACTTGGTTTGGGAGCAGCACTGCCCACAACTGTAAGAAGCTGCAGTTATGGATGTATACCAGTCTATCATAGAGACTAAACTCTCCACCATTGACTCCAGCTACATTTTACTGTGGCTTAATGCTGTCAGTTTGTGAAATTAGTTTCAAAAATGCATGATTTTAATAATTGTATTTATGATTTCAAACTGCTCCAGTCTTCATTGTGAAATATCTCGTGTTATGGGGGGAAATTCTTAACGGGCAATGTGTCTGTTCCGACCAAATGTACTCATTGACATGCTGTTATTTTTCAGGCAATCGCACATTATGAGCAGGCAGCAGATTACTACAAGGGTGAAGAATCCAACAGGTTAGTGACACGGTCTCTTTATTTTAATGTAAGTGGTTTAATATTTATGATCTGGGCATTTGTATATTCTCTGGTGTTCCTCACTGTCTGTTTGTGACTGCAGTTTGCAAGTGTAAGCATTCGGGTTCAGTTACCTCCCTCCACTCAGTCCGTCTTCACCTACCTGATCTCCCGGTGCCTCAGCAGTTCAACTCCCCCTCCCATTCCCAATCTGACCTTCCTGTCCTGGGCCTCCTCCATTGTCAGAGTGAGGCCCAGCGCAAATTGGAGGAACAGCACTTCATATTTCGCTTGAGTAGCTTACACCCCAGTGGTATGAACATTGACTTCTCTAACTTCAAGTAGCACTTGCTTTCCCTCTCTCTCCATCCCCTCCCCCTTCCCACTTCTCCCACTAGTCTTACTGTCTCCGACTACATTCTATCTTTGTCCCGCCCCCTCCCCTGGCATCAGTCTGAAGAACGGTCTTGACCCGAAACGTCACCCATTCCTTCTCTCCAGAGATGCTGCCTGTCCTGCTGAGTTACTCCAGTATTTTTGTCTATAGAAACATAGAAATTAGGTGCAGGAGTAGGCCATTCGGCCCTTCGAGCCTGCACCGCCATTCAATATGATCATGGCTGATCCGTTTATTCAGTTACATTTTCTATTTTTTGCAATTTATTGAAATGTTTATATGTAACTGACTCAAAGATCAAAGCGTGCACAGATGTTTAAAAACATTCTATACATTAGTTCATATGATTATTATAAAGGTGCAGATGTTCCATAGAATGTTCAAGAGTGTATTAAGCCTATGGATTGATTTATAGACATATAGCATGGAAACAGGCCCAACTTGCCCAAACCAGCCAACATGTCGCATCTACACTAGTCCCACCCTGCCTATCCCAATAAACCTATCTTATCCATGTTTAAATGTTTCTTAAATGTTGCAATAGTATCTGCCTCAACTACCTCCTCTGGCATCTCATTCCATAAATCTGCCACCCTTTGCATTTATAAAATATTTAAAAAACACTCTCAGATTCCCATTAAATCTTTCACCCGTCAAGTTAGACCTATGTCCTCTGGTTCATGATTTCTCCTACACTGGGCAAGAGACTCTGTGTCTACCCGATCCATTCCTCTTATGATTTTATACACCTCTATAAGATCACTTCTCATCCTCCTGAATTCCAAGGAATAGAGTCTTAGCCTACTCAACTTCCTATAGCTCAGGCCCTCGAGTCCTGGCAACGTCCTCGTAAGTTATTTTGAATTTGTGTCCACGGCTTTATTGCTAAAGGAATTTCTTTTGCTCTTTAGTTCTGCGAATAAGTGTCTATTGAAAGTTGCCACATACGCTGCACAGCTAGAACAATATTTCAAAGCCATCGAAATATATGAACAGGTAAGTGTTTGTTTTTGCGTGGGTGATATTTGCCTCCCAGCTGTTCATGCTTTAGCTGAGGGAACCTGAAGCTCATCCTTCAACTGAACTCAAAGACAAACAATTGTCAAGGGAAGAAACAATGCTGGAGTAACTCAGTGGGTCGGGCGGCATTCTGGAGAACATGGATAGGTGATGATTTAAGTCGGGTCCCTTTTTCAGACTGATTGCAGGGGAGGGTGGTGGGGGGGAAGAAACCTCGAAGAGTGGAGGGGTGAGTCAAAGCATGGCAGGACATAGGTGAATACAGGTAAGGAAGGGGGTTATGATAGGCAGATCGCTGGGCAAAGGCCAGCACAAGGTGTGAGATAAAAGGATCAGAATTGCAAATTGTGAAGCTGGAGGATTGGCAAGGTGCGAATTGTTTAGGAATGTACATGGAGGCGGAAGGGAGAGATGGGTGCAAAGACAGTCGGGGCTCGAGAGGGAGGGTGTTTATGGTGGGGGGGGGTTATTTTGTCGAGCTTGCCTAAAGTTTGTTACCAAGCAATTTTCAGTTTGGTCTGAGCCGTTGCAAACATCTAGGATGTGCTTTGAGACCACACAGAATGCAAGGTAGATTGGTAATTCGGCAGGCAGACAGCATCTGTGGAGAACACCGAAAGGTGACATTTTGGATCAGGACCTTCTCAGACTCGGTAAACGCTTCAACTCAGTTAGTACCAACTCCCCCTCCCATTCCCAATCTGACCTTACCGTCCTGGGCCTCCTCCATTGTCAGAGTGAGGCCCAGCGCAAATGGGAGGAACAACACCTCATATTTCGCTTGAGCCCCTTACACCCCAGCGGACTGAACATTGACTTCTCTAACTTCAAGTAGCCCTTGCTTTCTCTCTCTCTCTCTCTCTCTCTCTCTCTCTCTCTCTCTCTCTCCATCCCCTCCACCTCCCTAGGGACGACAGATGGCGCAATGGGCTAAGTGTTCGGCTGGCGACCGGAAGGTAGCTGGTTCGAATCCCGCTTGGAGTGCATACTGTCGTTGTGTCCTTGGGGCAAGACACTTCACCCACCTTTGCCTGTGTGTAAATGTAATGTAATTATGTGAAGCACTTTGGGGTCAATGCAAGTTGACTAAAAATGTGCTATATAAATAAGATTATTATTATTATTATTAGTTCTCCCACCAGTCTTACTGTCTCCGACTACATTCCATCTTTGTCCCGCCCTCTCCCCTGACATCAGCCTGAAGAAGCTTCTCGAGCCGAAACGTCACCCCTTCCTTCTCTCCGAAATTACCTATGGTCACCAGCTTGTTGCAGTCTGGGTTTGACTGTGCAAAGATTGCCATGTTCGCTGGTCTTTACTTCCTGTCCTTTCGTTTTGCATTCCATGTACATTCATGGCTTAATACCTACGGTGAATTTGTACTTGTCTGCGCCACAGGTAGGCACAACAGCCATGGACAGCCCACTACTCAAGTACAGTGCGAAAGAATACTTCTTCAAAGCTGCTCTCTGCCATTTCTGTGTCGACGTGTTAAATGCTAAGGTACGTGAGTGTTGAAGTCCCTCTGTTTGGACAGGAGTGCAGCAGTGCAGTTAATGGAACTGCTCCCTTGGATCCAATGCAACCCTTGGGTTCAATCCTAACCTCTGCTCTTTTGTAGAGTTTGTACATTCTCTCTGCCTGCAAGGGTTTCCTACCAGTGCTCCAGTTTCCCCTCACTCACTAGTCAGCTACTAAATGTTCCCTAGTATGTAAGTGAGTGGTGGAAACAATGTGAAAATGTGGGGATTAGTGTAGATGAGCAATGGTCAACATGGACAGAGTGGTATATGACTATGTGACTAATATTATCATCTGAATGATTTAGTGCGGCACTGGGGCGCAGAGGTAGAGTTCCTGTCTTACAGCGCCAGAGACCCGAGTTTGATCCTGACTACGGTTGCTGTCTGTAGGGAGTTTGTGACTACAAGGGTTTTCTGAGAGTGCTCCCACACTCAAAAGACACACACGTTTATAGGTTAATTGGCTTCCACAAAATTGTAAATTGTCCCTAGTGTGTGTAGGATTGTGTTAGCGTGCGGACTCGATGGGCTGAAGGGCCTGGTTCTGAACTAAAGCATACATAATCTCCTTCATTGTCCACTATATCACCAATTTTGATGCAATCTTTTAATACTATCTTTTTTTCTCAAATTTATTTGTGTATGGATTTTGTGTCTATCTTCTGATTGAGAATGGTAGTGGTTTGGTTTGCTTAACATAGAAACATAGAAACATAGAAATTAGGTGCAGGAGTAGGCCATTCGGCCCTTCGAGCCTGCACCGCCATTCAATATGATCATGGCTGATCATCCAACTCAGTATCCCGTACCTGCCTTCTCTCCATACCCCCTGATCCCCTTGGCCACAAGGGCCACATCTAACTCCCCCTTAAATATAGCCAATGAACTGGCCTCAACTACCCTCTGTGGCAGAGAGTTCCAGAGATTCACCACTCTCTGCGTGAAAAAAAGTTCTTCTCATCTCGGTTTTAAAGGATTTCCCCTTTATCCTTAAGCTGTGAATTAAGCTTAACAGAATAGGCATTCACTTTGTACCTTTTTGTAATCTCTCTGCCCGAGATTGTCTTTACCTCGTAAGAATAGTTTTCATCCAGAAATCTTTCTCATTCCACAGTTGGCTGTAACCAAATACGAGGAGATGTTTCCAGCCTTCTCAGATTCCAGGGAGTGTAAACTTGTCAAGAAACTCCTGGATGCTTTTGAAGAAGAGAATGTTGATGCCTACACTGATGCAGTAAGTGTTTTGAGATTGTAGCCAATATTTCCATTGCACCAAGTGACTTATGCACATACTGAGAGTGAAATAAGCAAATGTTAGAATATTCAGCATGTGTGGAAAAATTAAACTGCTAGTGTTTCATCAGATATAATCATTTGAACTGAAATGTTATCGCATTGTGTTCCTAGGAAATGGTTTGATATCTTGGACAGCAGTGTCTGAACTGGGAACAGTCTGGTTAAACATAGAAACATAGAAAATAGGTGCAGGAGGAGGCCATTCGGCCCTTCGAGCCAGCACTGCCATTCATTGTGATCATGGCTGATCGTCCCCTATCAATAACCCGTGCCTGCCTTCTCCCCATAATCCCTTGACTCCACTAGCCCCTAGAGCTCTATCTAACTCTCTCTTAAATCCATCCAGTGACTTGGCTTCCACTGCCCTCTGTGGCAGGGAATTCCATAAATTCACAACTCTGGGTGAAAAGGTTTTTTCTCACCTCAGTCTTAAATGACCTCCCCTTTATTCTAAGACTGTGGCCCCTGGTTCTGGACTCTCCCCACATTGGGAACTGTGGGCCGAAGGGCTTGTTTCTATGCTGTATCTCGAACGTCTAATGGCACTGGAGTAACTCATCAGGTCAGGCAGCATGTCTGGAGGATGGGCTCGGTGACATTTTGGGTCTGGACCTTCATATTGATTGCAGTATCGGGCGGGGGAGAAAGCTGGAAAACAGTTGGGGTAGAACATAATCTTGCAAGTGGAATTGGAAGTGTTTGAACATTTGGGTGTCAGAGGTCATGGGGAGAAGGCAGGAGAATGGGGTTAGGAGGGAGAGATAGATCAGCCATGATTGAATGGTGGAGGAAACTTGATGGGCCGAATGACCTCATTCTTCTCCTCTATCACTTATGATAAGTGGTGGGTGGATATAGATGGGGAGAGTTTTAATTGGCAGGTGGGTGGACAAAAGACAGGTGAGAAGGAGACATGGGTGACAATGCTTTTCACTGTACCTCAGTACACGCAACAATAAACTAAACTGAACGATGGAATGTAAAGCCAGAGGGAGGGATATAGGCAAAATGGGGTGGGGGGGAGAGAAGAAAGGGGAGCAGGACAGTGAGAGAAAATGATGTGCCCCACTGTGGAGGGCCACACAAGTCAGTGCTTTAGTGATGATTATGAGTTTCTATTTGAAAGTAAATCTTTCTCCTTGCAGGTGAAGGAGTACGATTCCATCTCGAGGTTGGACCAGTGGTTGACGACAATGTTGCTGCGAATCAAGAAGACCCTTCATGCAGAACCGACTGACCTATGTTAGGCAGAACTGTTAACAACAATCTCTGGTCAAAATCTGAAAGGAGGGGGAGGGATGGGAACAAATGGTTTTTGATTTTTTTTTTTTTTTTTTTTTTTTTAATCTGCAAATTGAAACGTGAAGATGCATTCCAGAATTGGAAGCGTTTGAACATTTTTTTGCATTTAAGATAAATATTCTGCTTGCAGGTTGGACTATAGTAAGCTGTAATTTTTGATGCAACCATAATTTTTCCCCCAACCATCCTTTGTCCTCTCTCCTTGCAAGAGTTCTCTGTATAAATGCAAGTTGCCCTCTGTGTGGCTTTAATGATTATTATATTATAACTGTAGCAATATAAACTAATCCAGGGTATAGCATGAAGATTGGGCGAGTGCCTCGTGATCATCTGGTTTGCTCTGCTCGGGTTAGTCTTCCTGCGTTTTGCTCGTAGGTCTGGCGCTAGCTGCCTTGCAGACCCTTGCTGAAAATATAGGACCAGATCAGCCTTGGCTACGATGCCTTCTGCAGTTGAACAGCTGGCCATTGTTACCTTGGGTTCCCCCAGGGATCAACCAACTCAAAGTAAATATAGTTTTATTTCTGGAGGTCGGAGGGGAAGGGGGAAGGAGGTGTGGATGTAAGTAGGTCAAAGGGTTTTGGAATATGTTAAAACTATTAGGCAAAATATTTTAACCTGAATTTCCCAGTCTATTTGATTCATCAGTTGTACACTTAAGTTATTTTGGGAGGGGTTTTATAGTAGCACTTGTCACAGGTGTGTGGGACATGTACGCTGTCTAAATAAGCCAGCTAAAGGTCATGTATATTCACTGCACAGGTAGCCAGCCAAGAGGGAGGTTGTTCCGTGTTTAGCTGAACTAGTTGCACCCATGTATAAATACACATTATAATTTGCCAACGTATGCTAGATCTGAATATAATAATGGTATAGCATGAGTTGCGAGTGCCACCTTGTTGTCGTTTTAGCTGAGCAGACCCTGTTTATTAGCACAGCTTGGGCCATTAATTTGTAATTTCAACCAACTCAAAGTAAGATTTCTCTGAATAAATACCCATGTGTAGTTGTGGACCCTTGTGTGAATATTTAAAGTGTTTTTAAGCTGTTTATTCTTCAGAGAGAAGGGTGCCATTGTAAGACCCATTATTGAAATTCAAAATTGCAAATGCTGGAGGTCGATCAAGCGACACTTTACAAAGGAATGCAGGCCACACTCAGCTGAGTTCCAGATATTAAAGATATTCTTTCCTACCCTAATAATAAACTGCTTTTGGTATGGTGGTAACACACAGTGAGACACCAAACAGTAGTATTTAGTTTCATTTTAGAGATACAGCGCGGAAACAGGCCCACCGAGTCTGCTCTGACCAGTGATCCCCGCACATTAACACTATCCTACACACACTAGGGATACATTTACATTTATACCAAGCCAATTAACTTACAGACCTGTACATGTGTGGAGGAAACGGAAGATCTCGGAGAAAACCAACGTCACGGGGAGAAGGTACAAACTCCGTACAGGCATGTCCCATAGCCAGGATCAAACCCGGGTGTCTGGTGCCACAAGGCATTAGTTCCACCACTATGCCCCCCCACCCTCCCCGGCATATGGTACAACGTAGATTTTATTTCTAACTTTTGCTTCAACATAATGCTTCTGCCAGGCACCAATCTGACAAAGTCACCTGTAAAACTGCTTCATGGTCAAAACCTTGGTGAATTTTGCAGATCAGAAATACAATGGAACGAGCTGCCATTAAGCCCTTCAAGTCCGTTGCAGTTGTAGAAGACGTTAGTGAGACCGCATCTATAAATATTGTGTTCAGTTCTGGGCATCATGTTATAGGAATGATATTGTCAAGCTTGAAAGGGTTCAGAAAAAAATTACGAGGATGTTGCCAGGACTAGACGGTGTGAGCTGTAGGGAGAGGTTGAGCAGGCTGGGTCTCTATTCCATGGAGCGCAGGAGTATGAGGGATGATCTTATAGAGGTGTACAATATCATGAGAGGAATAGATTGGCTAGATTCACAGAGTCTCTTGCCCAGAGAAGGGGAATTGAGGACCAGAGGACATAGGTTCAAGATGAAGGGGAAAAGATTTAATAGGAATCCGAGGGGTAACTTTTTCACACAAAGGGTGGCAGGTGTATGGAGCCGGCTGCCAGAGGAGGTAGTTGAGGCTGGGACGATCCCAACATTTAAGAAACAGACAAGTCAAGTCAAGTGAGTTTATTGTCATGTGTCCCTGTATAGGACAATGAAATTCTTGCTTTGCTTCAGCACACAGCACATAGTAGGCATTTACTACAAAACAGATAAGTGTGTCCATATACCATAATATAGATATGTACACACATGAATAAATAAACTGATAAAGTGCAAATAACAGAAAATGGATTATTAATAATCAGAGTTTTGTCCGAGCCAGGCTGTCACTCTACTCAACAACGTATCTCGGTGACTGCCAATCACCACCCGCCCCCCCCCCCCCCCCCCCCCCCCGGACACTTATTATTATTTATTCAAATCGTTTGCTATGTCGCTCTTCAAGGGAGATGCTAAATGCATTTCGTTGTCTCTGTACTGTACACTGACAATGACAATTAAAATTGAATCTGAATCTGAAATAGCCTGGTGGCTGTGGGAAAGTAGCCATTCCTGAACCTGGTTGTTGCAGTCTTCAGGCTCCTGTACCTTCTACCTGAAGGTAGCGGGGAGATCAGTGTGTGGCCAGGATGGTGTGTGGTCTTTGGTGATACTGCCAGCCTTTTTGAGGCAGCGACTGCGGTTTGGAGGGATATGGACCAAACGCGGGCAGGTGGGACTAGTGTACCCGGGCCGGTGTGGGCGAGTTGGGCCGAAGGGCCTGTTTAGAGTTATGGAGTGTTTGAGAGGGAACTGCAGATGCTGGAGAATCGAAGGTTACACAAAAAAGCTGGAGAAACTCAGCGGGTGCAGCAGCATCTATGGAGCGAAGGAAATAGGCAACGTTTCGGGCTGAAACCCATAGAGTTATGGAGTGATACACAGTGTGGAAACAGGCCCTTCAGCCCATCTTGCTCATGCTGGCCAACAAAATGCCAGAGACCACCATCTTTGAGAGGGGCAAGTAGAGACTGCTGAGACGTCATTTTAAAGCGACACTTGGGGGCGAGTTCCGTGTTGGCCGCCATCTTTGTGAGGGGCGTCCGAGCGTGTTTGCGTCATATTCGGGCGCCCCCGCCGCAGTTGAGGCCCCCCGGGGGTGTAAGTGGGCTGTCGAGCGCCTGATTCCGGCCATGGACGGGCCGCCGAGGAGTCTGCGCGGCTCCTGCCCCTTTGTGGAGGACAGCTTCAGCCGCCTGTCCTCCCAGACCAACATCTACGGCCTGAGCGCCTTCCCCAAGCCCAAGGGCGGCTGCGACCTGCTGACGGCCACCCTGAAGGGGAAGGTCATCTGCTTCAGGTACCACAGCCTCCGCCAGAAAATCCGGCCGGTGGCCAAGGAGGTGCAGTTCACCTACATCCCAGGTAAGGAATGTTCGGCCCATCGTGCCCCTGCTAGCCCAGCCCGCCCAGCCAGGCTGCTCCCCAATGGGTGGCCAGTCTCCTGTGGGCCTGTCACCCACTTCCCAATCCCAGCCATGGATTTCCCAGTCACTTATGGTCCTGTCACTACATTCCCAATCCCATTGGAGCATTCCCAATCCCAGCCATGGATTGCCCAGTCATTTATGGTCTTGCCACCAGATTTCCAATCCCATTGGGAAAATCCCAATCCCAGCCATGGATTTCCCAGTCATTTATGGCCTTGCCACCAGATTCCCAATCCCATTGGAGCATTCCCAATCCCAGCCATTTATGGTCCTGTCACTACATTCCCAATCCCATTGGGAATTCCCAATGGATCCCACCTGTAATCCAGCCACCAACTTCTAAATCCCAGCCATGGATTTCCCAGACATTGATGGTCTTGCCACCAGATTCCCAATCCCATTGGAGCATTCCCAATCCCAGCCATTTATGGTCCTGTCACTACATTCCCAATCCCATTGGGAATTCCCAATGGATCCCACCTGTGATCCAGCCACCAACTTCTAAATCCCAGCCATGGATTTCCCAGTCATTTATGGTCTTGCCACCAGATTCCCAATCCCATTGGGAATTCAGAATCCCAGCCATGGATTTCCCAGCCATTTATGGCCTTGCCACCAGATTCCCAATCCCATTGGGAATTCAGAATCCCAGCCATTTATGGTCCTGTCACTACATTCCCAATCCCATTGGGAATTCCCAATGGATCCCACCTGTGATCCAGCCACCAACTTCTAAATCCCAGCCATGGAGTTCCCAGTCATTTATGGCCTTACCACCAGATTCACAATCCTATTTGGAATTCAGAATCCCAGCCATGGATTTCCCAGCCATTTATGGTCCTGTCACTACATTCCCAATCCCATTGGAGCATTCCCAATCCCAGCCATTTATGGTCTTGCCACCAGATTCCCAATTCCATTGGGAATTCCCAATGGATCCCACCTGTGATCCAGCCACCAACTTCTAAATCCAAGCCATGGAGTTCCCAGTCATTTATGGCCTTGCCACCAGATTCCCAATCCCATTGGAGCATTCCCAATCCCAGCCATGGATTCCCCAGCCATTTATGGTCTTGCCACCAGATTCCCAATCCCATTGGAGCCACCAGATTCCCAATCCCATTGGAGCATTCCCAATCCCAGCCATGGATTTCCCAGCCATTTATGGTCCTGTCACTACATTCCCAATCCCATTGGGAATTCCCAATGGATCCCACCTGTGATCCAGCCACCAACTTCTAAATCCAAGCCATGGAGTTCCCAGTCATTTATGGCCTTGCCACCAGATTCCCAATCCCATTGGAGCATTCCCAATCCCAGTCATGGATTTCCCAGCCATTTATGGTCTTGCCACCAGGTTCTCAATTCCATTTGAGCATTCCCAATTGGAATCACAGGAGATCCCACCTGTGATCCAGCCACCAACTTCACAAACCCAGTCATGGATTCCCAGTCATTTATGGTCTTGCCACCAAATTCTCAATCCCATTGGAGCATTCCCAATCCCAGCCATGGATTTCCCAGTCATTTATGGTCTTGCCACCATATTCCCAATCCCATTGGAGCATTCCCAATTGGACCCCACCTGTGATCCAGCCACCAACTTCACAAAGAAGTTCTCCTCCTCTCTCCGAAAAATAAGGGTTTCGGCCCGAAACGTTACCTATTTCCTTCGCTCCATAGATGCTGCCGCACCCGCTGAGTTTCTCCAGCTTTTTTGTGTACCTACCAAATTCACAAACCCAGCCATGGATTTCCCAGCCATTTATGGCCTTGCCACCAGATTCCCAATCCCATTGGAGCATTCTCAATTGGAATCACAGAAGATTCCATCTGTGATCCAGCCACCAACTGCCCAATCCCAGCCATGGATTCCCAGTCATTTGTGGTCTTTTCATGTTGTAAACATGTTTACAACTAGGTTCCCAATAACAGTGTTTAAGAAGGAACTGCAGATGCTGGAAAATCGAAGGTAGACAAAAATGCTGGAGAAACTCAGCGGGTGCAGCAGCATTTATGGAACGAAGGAAATGGGCAACGTTTCGGGCTGAAACTCTTTGCAGTGTTTGATCTGAGTGTCTTCTTTTTATGCTTCCCCCCCACTCCTGTCTCCCCGCAGTTGATGCAGAGATCGTGTCTATTGATGCTTTCAACAAGTCACCCCCAAAGAGAGGTCTGGTCGTGGGAATAACCTTCATCAAGGTGAGGTCACGTGTCAGCTGGCTTATTGTAATTCACATCAAGGTGCAATAAAACTTATATGTTTGCATGAAGCCCTTACACTTTAGACATGAGGGATACAGCGTGAATTAGCCTTGTGAAGTTAATGCCACAGTGTGTTCCTGTCTGTACAGGACTCTGGGGATAAGGCCAGTCCGTTCCTCAACATTTACTGTGACTATGAACCAGGCTCAGAGTACAACCTGGACTCGATCGCACGTGAGTATGTGATCGTAACGGGGGTTCAACTCATTGAAGATTTGATCCCAGGGACCCGTATTCCTCGTGAAAAGCAGCAGCGTATCTGACAGTGCGGCGCTCCCCCACCCCCCCTCTCTTGCTCTCCCATGACTTACCCCCCCTCCCTCCATCACCCAAGCCCGCGCTCACTCCCCCTCCCCCACATCCATATGTTCACCACGACGAACCCTGAGCCTTCAAACCCCTACCCCCCCCCCCCGCACCTTCATTCCCCCCCCCCGCACCTTCATTCCCCCCTGACCCCTACCTTCCCCCACTAACTCCCCCCTGACCCCTACCTGTCCCCCACCCTAACACCCCCCCCCCCCACCCCACCCCTACCTCTGGCCTATACCCCCCCCTCCCCCATCTCTGTGCTCCTATCCCCTAATCCCCGATGCCCCCAGCCCCTATCCTCCTTCACCCCCTGACCCAATGTCTCCCTTGCTTTCCCCACCCCTGAACTCCACCCCACCCCCAACCCCTGCCCCAATGTCTCCCCTGCTCCCCAGCACTACAGTAGGAGCATTAATACTGGTTTTATGCTCCAAATACCATGTCTGCCTGACTTGGGGGGGTAAGGTGTTGCACATCGAGACTTGTGGCAGATGGGGTCCTATTGGGGGAGTGGGGGGGAGAGACCACCAGTGGCGGGGACGGTGGGGGGGGGCTCGTTTAGTTTCCCCTCACTCTGCCCCGTGTGTTTGCTCCGTGTTGGCGGAAGGCGGGAGGGAACCGGAGCGCCGTGCGGTGGGTCACAGTGTGAGAGCGTGAGTTCCGACGTTTGTTTGCAGAGAGCTGTCTCAACCTAGAGCTGCAGTTCACGCCGTTCCAGCTTTGCCACGTGGAGTGAGTATTGGCGTTCGTTCATTATCACCGCGGTACACTGAAAAACGTTGTGTTGGAAGGAACTGCATCGAAGATGGACACAAAAAGCTGGAGCAACTCGGCGACATCAAACGTCTGCCTCTTGTATCCCTCTCCCTGAGTCTAAAGAAACGTCTCGACCCGAAACGTCACCCATTCCTTCTTTTGTGTGGCGTGCACAGTTAAAGTTGTTGGACAAATTGTTCTATTTGATCTTCCGTTTGTGCACGTCGAGTTGATTGCATTAGTCGAAACAGGGCGGACCACGTGAAGGTTGCAATCTCCCACCCCACCCATTCCTTAACCTTGAACCTCTGGACCTCTGGTCCTCGATTCACCTACTCTGGGCGAGAGACTCTGTGCCCCTACCTCATGATTTTATACACCTCTACAAGATCACCCCTCATCCTCCTGCGCTCCAAGGAATAGAGACCCAGCCCGCTCAACCTCACCCTACAGCTCAGACCCCTTTAGCCCTGGCAACATCCGTGACAACATCTTTCTTCTAACATTGTGCCCAAAACTGAGCACACTACTCTGAAGAAGGTTCTCAACCCAAATTGTCTCGACCCAAAACGTCACCCATTCCTTCTCTCCAGAGACGCTGCCTGTCCTGCTGAGTTACTCCAGCTTTTTGTGTCTTTCAGTGAAAAGCTTTGTTTGTGTGCTATCCAGGTAAATCACACTGCACATGAGCACGGCTATAGTGCTTCAGATAGTGGGTACCAGACGGGTAGAACCGCTGCCTCACAGCGCCAGAGACCCAGGTTCAATCCTTACCTCAGGTGCTGTCAGCGTGGAGTTTTCCCACGTTCTCCCTGTGACCGCGTGGTTTTCCTCCGGGTGCTCGGGTTTTCGGAGGATGAGAGGGCATCTCATTGAAACATATAAGATTGTTAAGGGCTTGGACACGCTAGAGGCAGGACACATGTTCCAGATGTTGGGGGAGTCCAGAACCAGGGGCCACACACACAGTTTGAGAATAAGGAGTAAGCCATTTAGAACGGAGACGAGGAAACACTTTTTCTCACAGAGAGTGGTGAGTGTGGAACTCTCTGCCTCAGAGGGCGGTGGAGGCCGGTTCTCTGGATGCTTTCAAGAGAGAGCCAGATAGGGCTCTTAATGATAGCGGAGTCAGGGGATATGGGGAGAAGGCAGGAACGGGATACTGATTGGGGATGATCAGCCATGATCACATTGAATGGCGGTGCTGGCTCGAAGGGCCGAATGGCCTACTCCTGCACCTAATGTCTATTGCCTATTGGTTCCTCCTGAGTTGCTCCAGGAGGAAACTCAGGGTTGAGTCTAACTCCCTTCCTATTGCAGGGTGGCCAAAACAGCACGTGGCCTCCCCAGATGACAATGGTGCTAATGTAGTGTGAGACGCTGGACTAGATTAGCGCGGCGTGTGTGAATGTTCTACATGTGTGACTGCTCTCTCCATAACACAGGGTTCAGGAGGGGAGTGGGCGTGAGACCGTCTTCTTGCTCAGCGGCCATGACCACCAGATCCACCTTTACAAAGAGGTAAGCTGTTCCCCCTCCTGGCTCCAGGTCCCTGGAGTGGCCAGCTGTGGCACAAACTAGAATGAATGAATGAATACTTGACAAGTCACAGTGATATTATTTGTTTTGCATACGCAAGGTATGCAAAGAGGAGCCATAGAAAGGTCATTGACAAAGTTACTAATTATCCCACGCCATGTTTCTTCCCCCACCCTCGACGCCCTTCCCCCACCCTAGTTGCCCCCTCCCCCCCCACCCTAGCCGCCCCTCCCCCACCCTGGTCTCCCCTCCCCCACCCTGGTCCCCTTTCCCCACCCTAGTTGTCCCCCCCCACCCTAGTTGCCCCTCCCCCAACCCTAGCCCCCCCTCCCCCCCCTGGTCGCCCTTCCCCCACCCTAGTTGTCCCTCCCCCACCCTAGTTGTCCCTCCCCCACCCTAGTTGCCCCTCCCCCACCCTAATCCTGCTAGTTCCACTGTTCGTATCCCTTCGTTATCTCTTCACCTCTTCCACAGCCAACAATGGACCATTGTGGGCTCCACCTTTCCTGGATCATTCTAGGCTCTGATTCGTTCTCTGTGCCTTCTCATGCCTCTAGTTTCCCTCTCCCCTGAGTCTCAGTCCAAAGAAGGGTCTAGACCTGAATCGTCACCCATTCCTTCACCTTAAACCTCTGGACCTCTGGATTCCTCATGATTTTATACACCTCAATAAGATCGCCCCTCATCCTCCTGCGCTCCAAGGTATAGAGTCCCAGCCTGCTCAACCGCTCCCTGTAGCTCAGACCCTTTAGCCCTGGCAACATCCTTGTAAATCTTCTCTGTACCCTTTTCAGCTTGACAACATCTTTCTTATGACATTGTGCCCAAAACTGAACACACTTCTCTGAAGAAGGTTCTCAACCCAAAACGTCACCCATTCCTTCTCTCCAGAGATGTTGCCTGTCCCGCTGAGTTACTCCAGCATTTTGTGTCTATCTTTGATTTAACGCAGCATCAGCGGTTGCTTCCTACACATCACTCTAAATGTTTCTTTCACCCTCTTCCCTAGAATGAAACACTGCATCAGTTTGAAGAGCAGCCGGTGGAATTCTTCTTCCCAGAGTTGACAAACTTACCCAGCCAGTAAGTAATCATTGTTTATTCCAGTGTCAGGTTTGGACGGGGGTGGGAGGGAGCTTGAGAGAGCAAGAGGGGGCGAGGGAGAGGCGTAGTGTGGAGAGAGACGGAAGGGTCTGGAGAAAAGGAACGGGTGACGTTTCAGGTGAAGAAGGGTCTCGGCTGATTGGGGGTGATCAGCCATGATCACATTGAATGGCGGTGCTGGCTCGAAGGGCGAAATGGCCTACACCTGCACCTATTGGCTATTGTCACCCATTCCTTCCCTCCTGAGATGCTGCCTCACCCGCTGAGTTACTCCAGCATTTTGTGTCTACCTTTGATTTTAACCAGCATCTGCAGTTCTTTCTTACACAAGGTTCAGAATGAGCTCAGGTAGTGCTGAAGTGTTGTGTATGTATTGGCTGGGTACTGGGTCTAGTGCAGGGGCCGGAAACCTGCGGCCTCTGGGCCGAATGCGGCCCGCAACCCAAAATCATTCGGCCCGCAGGCGTTTTTGTTCCCCGTAATTATCCAGCCCGCAGATCTCCGGTACCTCCCGAGGCCGCGGCTCCCAGGCGCGGTGATGCATGGAGGCCTACGCTAGCGGCTGCAATGGCGGAACTACCGAGCAGCGCGGGCGAGCACCGTGTGGCGAGCTCTGGATGTACCGCATCCTGCACAAAGCCACCTCCACGGCCGCCCAACTGTGTCCGGGCTTCACTGTCGGGATCGGGGTTGTCAATAGGCCGGAGATAATAGACAATAAACAATAAGTGCAGGAGTAGGCCATTCGGCCCTTCTAGCCAGCAGCGCCATTCAATGTGATCATAGAAACATAGAAACATAGAAATTAGAGGCCATTCGGCCCTTCGAGCCTGCACCGCCATTCAATATGATCATGGCTGATCATCCAACTCAGTATCCTGTACCTGCCTTACCGTACCTCTCCATACCCCCTGATCCCCTTAGCCACAAGGGCCAGATCTAACTCCCTCTTAAATATAGCCAATGAACTGGCCTCAACTACCCTCTGTGGCAGAGAGTTCCAGAGATTCACCACAGAGATTCACCACATCATGGCTGATCATCCCCAATCAGTACCCCGTTCCTGCCCTCTCCCCATATCCCCTGACTCCGCTATCTTTAAAAGCCCTATCTGACTCTCTCTTGAAAGCATCCAGAGAACCTGCCTCCACCGCCCTCTGAGGCAGAGAATGTGGCCCGCCATCCCTCACAGACATGCGTCCTGGCCCCTATGCAGAACACGGTTGCCGACCCCCCTGGTCTAGTGGAAGGTGTTGACGTGTGTTCACCTGATGCCCAGGTTTAAACGGTGGGTCTGATTGTTACAGCGTCCTCTGGCTGGATGTGGTCAACATTCCCGACTCTACCCAGCGGCTGACAGCTATCGGTTGTCAGAACGGATTTGTGAGAGTTTCGCACGTGGATCAGAAATCCAAAGGTTAGTGCCGTCACCACTGGGAAGTTGTTGACCCCCTGAAGACAGACACAAAAAGCTCAGCGGGACAGAATAGAAGAATAGTTTCTTTATTGTCATTGTAACATGAATCATGTACAACGAAATTTAAAAATGTCAGCCAGTCAGTGCACCATTCAAACATTTCTAAAAGCTAACGATACATACAAGATAAAATATTAAAAGATAAACAACTAAAATAAATATCACGAAAATAGCACGCATAAACACCCAACCCTCCATCCTTCTGTCGATTTCACAGTGTACCACAGTCCCTTAGTATGTCTCACCCCTGCGTTCCTTGGCGGCCACATTTAGTGCTTTTATAGACAGGCAGCATCTCTGGAGAGAAGGAATGGGTGACGCTTCGGGTCGAGACCCTTCCTTACCCGAAACGTCACCCGTTCCTTTTCTCCAGCCCATTCCATCTCTCTCCACACTAACCCTCTCCCTTGCCCCCTCTTGTTCTCAAGCTCTCTCTCCTCCCATCTCACACGCCGGTTGTCCCCACTTCTTCTCTCGTTCACTAGCTCTCTCCCATCCACCACCACCCCCCCGTCCCCCTGTCCCCACCCCCGTCCCCACCCCCCTCCCCCACCACCCACCCACCCACCCACCCTGGGCTCTCAAACTATCGCTGCACCCTCCCGCACTCTTGTATTCTTCGAGTCTTCTGCTTGGTCCCATTATCCATGAGTTATAGGGGAAGAAATAGGCCATTCGGCCCATTGAGTACAACACCATTCATTCTTCTTCTTCTTGTGTATGGCGTGCACAGCCTAAAGTTGTGGGACAACTTGTTCCATTTGATTGTGCACGCCAGGTTGATTGCATTCGTCAAAACAGGGCGGACCCCGTGAAGGTTGCAATCTCCCACCGCACCACCATTCATTCGTGGCTGATCTATCTCTCCCTCCCATCCCCATCCTCCTGCCTTCTCCCCATAGCCCCTGACGCCCGTACTAAGCAAGAATCGGCCAATCTCCGCCTTGAAATTGCCCACCTTCCTTGGCCTCCGCCGCCATCTGTGGCCATGAATCCCACAGATTCACCACCCTCTGACTGAAGAGTCTGACAGTGTTTCTGCGCCGTGTTGAGTAACCGCTGGTGTTCTCTGTGTCTCGGGCAGTGGTTCTGCAGAGTTGGCACGTTCAACAGGACGGCCCGATATCCTCCGTGCTGCTCTTCCGGTTGCCGAGCGACGGCCAGGGCGATACGAGAGGTGGCTCCACTACGGGTGAGTAGCGGGAGAGTCTGTCGCCACGTCCCTCAAAGCAGCAGCAGCAGCAGCAGCAGCAGCAGCAGCAGCAGCAGCAGCAGCAGCAGCAGCAGCACAGAGAGATCTCTGCAGATAATCACTGCATCTGTCTACGTACAGCCATTTGTCCTTGACATCTCTGCCACTCTCTCTGCCACTCTCTCTGCCACTCTCTCTGCCACTCTCTCTGCCACTCTCTCTGCCACTCTCTCTGCCACTCTCTCTGCCACTCTCTCTGCCCATCTCTCTGCCACTCTCTCTGCCACTCTCTCTGCCACTCTCTCTGCCACTCTCTCTGCCACTCTCTCTGCCACTCTCTCTGCTCTCTGCCACTCTCTCTGCCACTCTCTCTGCCACTCTCTCTGCCACTCTCTCTGCCCTCTCTCTCTCTGCCACTCTCTCTGCCACTCTCTCTGCCCCTCTCTCTGCCCATCTCTCTGCCACTCTCTCTGCCACTCTCTCTGCCACTCTCTCTGCCTCTCTCTCTCTGCCACTCTCTCTGCCACTCTCTCTGCCACTCTCTCTGCCACTCTCTCTGCCTCTCTCTCTGCCTCTCTCTCTCTGCCACTCTCTCTGCCACTCTCTCTCTGCCCTCTCTCTCTCTGCCCTCTCTCTCTCTCTGCCACTCTCTCTGCCACTCTCTCTGTCCCTCTCTCTGCTTCCCTGCCTCTCTCTCTGCCCCTCTGTCTATATCTCTCTCTGCCCCTCTCTCTCTGTGTCTGTGATTCTCTCTCTCTCTGTGTCTCTTATATGTGTCTCTCTCTCTGACTCTCTCTGACTTTCTTTCTCTCTCTCTCTCTCTCTCCCTATATATATATATATATATATATATTCTACACTGTATCTTTCAGTTTGTTCTACCTATTGTAAAATTGTCCTTTGGTCTATCTATTGCCTGTGAGTTTGAACTGAACATGTATGGAATATCTGATTTGTTTGGATGACATAAAAACACAAAGCTTTTCACTGTACCTCAGTATATGGGACAATAAAGGGCCTGTCCCAGTTACGCGATTGTTTTCGGCGACTTGCCGGCACCCGTCATAGTCGCAACAGGTCTCCGAAAATATTCAACATGTTGAATATCCAGCGGCGACCAGAACAAGTTACGACTCTTTGGGCGACTACACACGACCATACGTGTCGACATGTCACGGCTCGAAAGGATTTAATAATGAACTCCTCAGATACCGCTGTGTCTATTTTTGCATTTATTGTACAATATTCTCTCTCCTCTCAGATCCTTGCCCTGGTGAGGTTCAGGCCTGTCTGGGCAATTATGATTTGCTGGTGACGTCTGCAATCGAACTATCAGTTGTGTACAGGTGAGTCGCTGAGATCAGGTAAAGGATCCTGGATCCATGGCCACAGTTAAAGCCACACCTGCTTTTAGAACGATGGTGCTGTGTTATCCAGCGCCTCGAACGTTTCAAAAACGAGTATTCCTTGATTTTTACTTTTTACAAAATGTCGATTTTATACCCCGTTTATTCAGCTATGTTTAGTTTATAGATACAGCATAGAAACAGGCCCTTCAGCCCACCGAGTCCATGCCGACCATCGATCACCCATTTACACTAGTTTTATGTTATCACACTTTCTCATCCACCCTACAAAATCGGGGCAATTTACACACTCAGGGCAATTTACACACTCAGGGCAATTTACACACTCGGAGCAATTTAAACACTCGGGGCAATTTACACACTCGGAGCAATTTACACACTCGGAGCAATTTAAACACTCGGAGCAATTTACACACTCGGGGCAATTTACACACTCGGGGCAATTTACACACTCGGTGATGTTCACACATCACGACAATTTACACACCCTTTGCTATTTACACACCCATGGCAATTTACACACTCATGGCAATTTACACACTCGGTACATTTTATGCAATCAGCAATTTAAACACCGGGAAATTTACACACTCGGGGTAATTTACACAATCGGGAAGATTTTCATAATCGGGACGATTTGCACAATTGGGGCAATTTACACAATCGGGACAATTTACAAACTCTGGCGATTTACACAATCGGGACAATTTATACCCACAGAATTCAATTCAGCGGTGGAACTTTGATTTGAGAGAACGGGGGAGGGAGCAGGGGAGACGGATGGAGAGAGCGGGGAGAGAACTGGGTAGAGAGGGGGGAGGGAGGGGGGAGAAAGGGAGCAGGGGAGGGAGCAGGGGAGGGAGAGAGAGTGCGGCAGAAAGAGAGAGCTTGTGAACATGGACGGGTGACGTTTCGTGTGGGGACACTTGGTCAGAGTTGCGTTCCTGTGTGATTGCAGGGACGTGCTGAGGAAGGGTCTGGATGACCAGGTGACACTGCCGGACAGTGACCAGTACGACAGTGTGCTTTGTGCGACGGTGGCTGACGTGGACTTTGACGGAGTAAAGGAGATTCTCCTGGCAACGTATGGACAGGTGAGGAGTGTAATGTTCCATCTTCCATCCCAATCACCCTCAACCTGACCTGATCCAACAAGCTGCCCCAGCCAGGCGAGCCCTATGTTAGAGGGAATAACATTTAGATGCAGGAGTAGGCCATTCGGCCCTTCGAGCCAGCATCACCATTCAATATGATCATGGCTGATCATCCAGCTCAGTATCCCGTACCTGCCCTCTCTCCATATCCCCTGACTCCGCTGTTTTTAGGAGCCCTATCTAGCTCTCTGCCTCTCTCTCTGCCCCTGCTTTCTCCCCATATCCCTTGATTCCGTTAGCCCTAAGAGCTAAATCTAACTCTCTCTTGAAAACATCCAGTGAATTGGCCTCCACTGCCCTAAAATTGTAGCAGATAATTCCACAGATTCACAACTCTCTGGGGGAAAAGGTTTTTCCTCATCTCAGTCCTAAATGGCCGACCCCTTATTCTTGAACTGTGTGTGAGCCCTGGTTCTGGACCTCCCCAACATCAGGACCATCTTTAGTGCAGTTAAGTAAAGTCCGATTTGGTTTCTAGAAACATAGAAAATAGGTGCAGGAGTAGGCCATTCGGCCCTTCGAGCCTGCACCGCCATTCAATATGATTATGGCTGATCATCCAACTCAGTATCCTGTACCTGCCTCTCTCCATACCCCCTGATCCCTTTAGCCACAAGGGCCACATCTAACTCCCTCTTAAATATAGCCAATGAACTGTGGCCTAAACTACCTTCTGTGGCAGAGAATTCCACAGATTCACCACTCTCTGTGTGAATTTTTTTTTCTCATCTCGGTCCTAAAAGATTTCCCCCTTATACTGTGACCCCTTGTTCTGGACTTCCCCAACATTGGGAACAATCTTCTAGCCTGTCCAACCCCTTAAAGGGACAGTGAACCCCATTTCACTGTACCTCGATACACGGGACATTAAACGCGGTTTCCACAGCCTCTGGGCAGGAGTCACGGACCGCTCTCTCTCCCCGCAGGAGCTGCTGTGCTACAAGTCGTGCCTGGGCGGTATTCCCGACCCGGAGGCGGTGGAGTCGGGACTGGCCTCCCAGCTCCGGGGGGAATTCCGGCTGTTGTGGCAAAGGAGTTTCCAGAGCCCCCTGCTGTCCATGGCCTATGTCGACCTGACCTGCGATGGCGTCTGTGAACTCGCTGTCGAATCCCTGAAGGGCTTGCACATTCTGCAGGTAAGCACCACCCCCCCCCCCCGCCTGGCCATGGTTAGCTAGTGGTCCCCACCCTGACCAACTCTGGTGCAGCGGTAGAGTTGCTGCCTCACAGCGCCAGAGGCCCGGGTTCGACCCTGACTGTGGGTGCTGTCTGTACGGAGTTTGCACGTTCTCCCCGTGACCTGCGTGGGTTTTCTCCGGGTGCTCCGGTTTCCTCCTACACTACAAAGACGTGCAGGTTTGTTGGTTAATTGAGACTTTGGTATATTGTAAAATTGTCCATAGTGTGTGTCGGTTAGTGTACGGGGCGATCACGGACTCGGTACGACTCAAGGGCCTGTTTCCATGCTAAAGCTATACACTAAGTTAGTCTTCTCCAGTAAGCCCATTCTCAGCTCATTTTATAAAACTATTTTCTCCTAGTATTTTAAAATTCTATTGGTAATATCAAATAATTATTCTGCCCTCAGACTTTCCCTCAAATGTTGTTACTTTGCTTTGATGCCACCTGGCCCTTCATCTGTCTCCTATCCCTTTCCCTCTCCACCTTGGATTAAGACCAGAAACTTAAATACCAATGTAGAAAGTAAACATTAAGAATAAGGGGTTAGGCCATTCAGAACGGAGACGAGGAAAAACTTTTTAACCCAGAGTTGTGAATCTGTGGAATTCTCTGCATCAGAGGGCGGTGGAGGCGGGTTCTCTGGATGCTTTCGAGAGAGAGTTAGATAGAGGTCTTAAAGATAGTGGAGTCAGGGGATATGGGGAGAAGGCAGGAACGGGGTACTGATTGGGGATGATCAGCCATGATCATTTTGAATGGCGGTGGTGGCTGGAAGGGCCGAATGGCCTCCTCCTGCACCTATTGTCTATATTGAATGGCGGTGCTGGCTAGAAGGGCCGAATGGCCTACTCCTGCACCTGTTGTCTATTAAACACACTAACCATGCGTTTTATTTTGTGGTGCAGCACAGTTTAACCAGCACGGCTGCCCTGGTGACAGAGAGACTCCGGTGCAGAGTTCCGCTGCTGGACAACCAGGGATCGGGCCAGAGGGCGGAGACCGAGGCTGACGGACATCTGCCGGAATCTCCGGGGACCGTGACGGAGACGGATCGGGAGCAGACAGCCGAATGTATTGGTTGACGTTCAACCCACTGAGCTCCCTCTGCAACTGGTTCCCCCCTCCTCCCCTTCCTTTCCCGAACCGCTGATTCTTCCCGGGAAGTTTGGGTGGGATGTCCTCGCTGGTCGTGATCGAACGGGAAGGAGTGCCGGCTTGTTGGGCATTCTGCTTCGGACAGAGCGGGGGTGGGGGGGGGGGAGACTGGGGGGTTGATCAGTGGTGCCATACTAAACCATCACTCCACCTCCCCCTCCCCCAACCAGCCCTGGCTTGAGATTCCCTCCATCAATCGCCTCCCCATGACCTGCATGGGTTTTCTCCAGGGACTCCGCTTTCCTCCCACATTCCAAAGACGTGCTGGTTCATCGGCTTGGTAAAATGTTCCCTAGTTCAAACTCAAGTTACATGTATTGTCACATGCACCAACTGGTTACAGTGAGATTTGAGTTGCCGTGCAGCCATCCAGGTTCAAAAAGAACACGGTAGAATTAAAAAAATATAAAATAAAAAGATTTATTAGAAGCAAATGTACAAAAATAAAACCAACGGCAAATAAAATTATACAGTTATTGTACAATTGTAACTTTTTAGCTTTGAATTAGAAGAAAAGAACGGAGAAAAGGCTAGGGAGGGAAAAAGTGAGATGTGCAAAGATAGGACCCCTAGACTACCAATAGTGTCGCCATAGAGTGAATAAAAGAAAGAAGAGAGGAATAGAAAAAAAATAAAAGGACAAAAAGAAAAAGAGAGAAAAATGTGGTGATATACCAGCCTCTCACCCCCCCCCCCCCCCCCCCCCCCCCCCACGATAGAATGTCACATAAACATCCACCACACAGCAGAAACAACCTTCCCCACTCTGAGGGAAGGCAATAAAGTTCAGTCAACTTCTTCATTGTTCCCCCGTGGTCGGGGACCTTTGAGCCCCCCGCAGTCGATGTTTCAAGCCCTCTCGCTGAAGTGTGTTAGTGTGCGGGGATCGCTGGCCGGCATGGGCTCGGTGGGCCGAAGGGACTGTTTCCGCACTGTATCTCTAAACTAAACTAAACTAAACATACAAGGATGTTTGGTAGACAAAAGTGCTGGAGAAACTCAGCGGGTGCAGCAGCATCTGTGGAGCGAAGGAAATAGGCAACGTTTTGGGCCGAAAACCCTTCTTCAGACAACAAGGATGTTTGTATACATATATACATACATTCAAGAACCCATTCCTTCTCTCCAGAGACACTGCCTGTTCCACTGAGTTACTCCAGCATTTTGTGTCTATCTTCGATTTAAGCCAGCATCTGCAGTTCTTTCCTACACATACAATTCAATTCAACTTTAATGTCATCGCACAAATACAAGTATGAGTACAACGAAATGCAGTTTTGCGTCAGTCCGTAGTAGTTGTACATAAAGAAAAACAAAAAAAATAGAAAGAGGGAAGATACAGAATAATCAGGAAATACAGAATGATTAAACAAAGGGGACGGAGGGACCAGAGAAATCTATCGTCGGGACTCCGAGTTCAGCAGTGTGATTGTGTTGTTATAGAAGCTTTTATACAAGGATTATAGCCATGTTTAAGAAGGAACTGCAGATGCTGGAACAATCGAAGGTGGCCAAAAATGCTGGAGAAACTCTGTGGGTGAGGCAGCATTTGTGGAGCGAAGGAATAGGTGACGTTTCGGGTCTCGATGAGTTTTTCTCCAGCATTTTTGTCTACCTAGGATTATAGCCATGGTGTTGGTGGGAAGGGTTGCCTGAGCTGCAACTAGTCTTTATACCAGCAGGGGGCAGGATAGTGCTCACTATTGAACACTGCTGCTCATAGTCTGAAGAAGGGTCTCAACATAGAAACATAGAAATTAGGTGCAGGAGTAGGCCATTCGGCCCTTCGAGCCTGAACCGCCATTCAATATGATCATGGCTGATCATCCAACTCAGTATCCCGTACCTGCCTTCTCTCCATACCCCCTGATCCCCTTAGCCACAAGGGCCACATCTAACTCCCTCTTAAATATAGCCAATGAACTGGCCTCAACTACCCTCTGTGGAAGAGAGTTCCAGAGATTCACCACTCTCTGTGTGAAAAAAGTTCTTCTCATCTCGGTTTTAAAGGATTTCCCCCTTATCCTTAAGCTGTGACCCCTTGTCCTGGACTTCCCCAACATCGGGAACAATCATCCTGCATCTAGCCTGTCCAACCCCTTAAGAATTTTGTACGTTTCTATAAGATCCCCTCTCAATCTTCTAAATTCTAGAGAGTATTGTTTTGCATATCTTTCACTCATTTGTTCCATATCACCGTCTCTATCTCTCGTTTGCCTCTCCCCTGACTCTCAGTCTGAAGAAGGGTCTCAACCCATTCCTTCTCTCCAGAGAGGTTGCCTGTCCCGCTGAGTTACTCCAGCTTTTTGTGTCCATCTGCAGTGAATGGGCTGTTCTTTAGATTTAGAGATACAGCGCAGAAACAGGCCCTTCGGCCCAGCGAGTCGCTGCTGACCAGCGATCATCCCGTCACGAGCATTGTCCGACACACACTAGGGACAATTTACCATTTTTCCAAACCCGCATCGTCTTTGGGGTGTGGGAGGAAACCGGAGCACCCGGAGGAAACCCACGCAGTCACGGGGAGAAGGTGCAAACTCCACACACAGACAGCACCCGAGGTCAGGATTGAACCCGGGTCAGTGTCGCTGTGAGGCAACAACTCTGCGCCACCGTGCCATCCTTGGGAGTTGAAAGAATCTCGGACACACAGAGTGACGGTAATTTACATTTATTTAAGAATCTTTACAATGTGCTGCATGTAGCAAGTTATAAAAGCAAAATATATAATTTATCTGTATGGCTGTGGCAAGTTGAACATTTCTACACAAATGCTGCATCTGTAACACTTTAAACATCATCCAGTATTTCTCTGCTGTACAAGGCTGTATGTCACCGTATATGTCCACTTGGCACAAACAGTCTGGCCTCTAGCACAGATTGGTGTGAATCCCCTCTTGCTCCCTGCATCAATGAATTGTCCATTGACTGACAGGGCATAGGTAAAGTAGTCTGAAGAAACACAGAAAATAGGTGCAGGAGTAGGCCATTCACCCTTTCGAGTCTGCACTGCCATACAATATGATCATGGCTGATTATCCCCAATCAGTATACTGTTCCTGCGCTTCTCCCCACACCCCTTGATTCTCTTAGCCCTAAGGGCTCTATCTAACTCTATCTTGAAAACATCCAGTGAATCGGCCTCCACTGCCTTCTGCAGCAGAGAATTCCACAGATTCACAACTCTCTGGCTGAAAAGGTTTTTCCTCATCTCAGTCCTAAATGGCCGACCCCTTTTTCTTAATAAGTGTCCCAACCCAAAACGTCACCTATCCATGTTCTCCACAGATGCTGCCTGACCCGCTGAGTTACTCCAGCACTCTGTGAAACGTCACCTATCCATGTTCTCCACAGATGCTGCCTGACCCGCTGAGTTACTCCAGCACTCTGTGAAACGTCACCTATCCATGTTCTCCACAGATGCTGCCTGATCCGCTGAGTTACTCCAGCACTCTGTGAAACGTCACCTATCCATGTTCTCCACAGATGTTGCCTGACCCGCTGAGTTACTCCAGCACTCTGTGAAACGTCACCTATCCATGTTCTCCACAGATGCTGCCTGACCTGCTGTGTTACTCCAGCACTTGGGGAATAAGTAAACCAAGTTGTCTAGGTTGGTAGCTGAAGCAGCAGCACAAAGTCATGCAAACTCCTCACAGACAGCATCGGAGGTCAGGACTGAACTTGCATTGTGAGTTGCACACTCTACAGGAGCGCCAGCTGGTGGCTGGTGATGGGGCATCTTGGACGAGTTGGGCCGAAGGGCCTGTTTCCATGCTGTACAACTCGATAACTCTAACCTACTGGTGTGTGAAATGGAACGTGGGGAACGCAGATGATGCGAGCCGTTGCTCAGCTTGGTGGAGCAGGTGAGTGCTAGCAGGCGGCTTGAGGGCCGAATGGCCTCCTGTTGTTCCCAGTCTGACGCCGCCGCTCCAGGTCTATGCCCCACAGCCTCCGCTGTGCTTCCTCCGACTTGCAGTGCCTCAATATGTTCTCGGAGCAGAGTTGGGCCATTCGGCCCATCAAGTCTACACCACCATTCACCAAGGCTGATCTATCTCTCCCTCCCAACCCCATTCTCCTGCCTTCTCCCCACAACCCCTGACACCCGACCCATCAAGAATCTGTGACTATCCAGGTTGTGGCTTGGCTTTGTCCAGGGGTGGTGTGGGGTGGGACGGGGCAGGGTGGGGACATCTCACAAGGGGGTCAACTCCTCCTCTGGTGGAGACGGCTGCGGTTCGCCCCCTCCCGTCACCCTGTAGACGAAACTAAAGCCGGGCTGGTCCTTCTGGGCTTCCTGTTTGACCAGCTGGGGGCAGGCGTCTTGCTCCAGCGGCTGGTACACGCCGCCGTGCTCCACAAACAGGCCGTAGCTCTCGGGGTCCGCAACCTCAAACCTCTCGGCGCACGCCTTGCACACCTCCACCACCGTCACATGCGATGGTGCCAGCACGGTGATCTGGTTACCACCCCGCTCATGCAGGTAAACCTTCAGCAAATCCTGTGGTAGGAGAGGAGGTAAACAGGTTAGTGATGGTGACCAGGTTAGTGACGGTGACCAGGTTAGTGACGGTGACCAGGTTAGTGATGGTGACCAGGTTAGTGATGGTGACCAGGTTAGTGATGGTGACCTAGTTAGTGACGGTGACCAGGTTAGTGAGACCTGGTTAGTGATGGTGACCAGGTTAGTGACATTGACCAGGTTAGTGATGGTGACCTAGTGATGGTGACCTAGTTAGTGACATTGACCAGGTTAGTGATGGTGATCTGGTTAGTGACCTGGTTAGGTGACCAGGTTAGTGACGGTGACCTGGTTAGTGATGGTGACCAGGTTAGTGATGGTTACCAGGTTAGTGATGGTGACCTAGTTAGTGATGGTGACCTGGTTAGTGATGATGATCTGGTTGGTGATGGTGACCTGGTTAGTGATGGTGACCACGTTTGGTGACCTGATTAGTGACGGTAGTCAGGTTAGTGGCAGTGATCTGGTTAGTGGCAGTGATCTGGTTAGTGATGGTGACCAGGTTAGTGATGGTGACCTATGCAATTAGTTTTACCAACCCACTGAGATAAGAAATTCCTCCTCTGTCTCAAATGAATCACCCCAGATACTTCTCCTAATTTTAGATTCCCCACCAAGAGTAACGCAGTGGGTCAGGCAGCATCTCTGGAAAACATGGACAGGCGATGTTTTGGTCGAGGCCGATTGGGAGGAGGAGGGGCAGGACAAAGTGTGGCAGGTAATAAGTTGATACAGGTGAGGTGAATTTGACAGATGTACAAAGGCTGAAGTAACTCAGCGGGTCAGGCAGTATCGCTGGAATGAATGGGCAGGTGACGTTTCGGGTCGGGGATAGACACAAAATGCTGGAGTAACTCAGCGGCTACCGAGCAAAGCAGGGAGGGGTCTGAGGACGCCAGCCCCCCCCCCATCTCCCGAGACACCCACCTGTGCTGATCGTCGGCGGGATTGGTTGTGGTGCAGCGTTCTCCTCCGCCTCCACTGGTACAGGGACGACTTGGCTTCATCACTCATCTGCCGGCTCAACAACTTGGGCTGGAAGGTGCTGATGTGGAACAGAGCGCCAAACATGGTGGTCAAGTAATATCCCCCTGCACAAGGAGGAAACACCAGGCTGTAAGGACAATGGATAATAGGTGCAGGAGTAGAGGCCATTCGGCCCTTCGAGCCAGCACCGCCATTCAATGTGATCATGGCTGATTATCCCCAATCAGTACCCCGTTCCTGCCTTCTCCCCATATCCCCTGACTCCACTATCTTTAAGAGCCCTATCTAGCTCTTTCTTGAAAGGATCCAGTGAACCTGCCTCCACCGCACCCAGCAGAAAATTCCACAGACTCACAACTTTTTGTGTGAAAAAGACCCTTCTTCAGACGTTAGGCATTGTTAGGTCTAACGGACTCTGAGTTTACCCAGACGTAGGTTTAGGTTGAACCCCACTGTGTTACTCCAGCATCTTCTGTCCAAGCCCGGACAATGTTGACCGCACTGCGAGCCGTCTGCGGCCGGGTGGCTGGATGGATGGATGGATGGGCGGGCAGATGACCCTTTGCCGTCCATGCTGACCGGTTGCATCGTGGCTTGTTTCGGCAACTTGAGCGCCCAGGAGCGGCAAAGACTGCAAAAAGTAGTAAACACTGCCCAGTCCATCATCGGCTCTGACCTTCCTTTCATCGAGGGGATCTATCGCAGTCGCTGCCTCAAAAAGGCTGGCAGTATCATCAAAGACCCACACACCATCCTGGCCACACACTCATCTCCCCGCTACCTTCAGGTAGAAGGTACAGGAGTCTGAAGACTGCAACGTCCAGGATCAGGAATAGCTACTTCCCCACAGCCATCAGACTATTAAACCTGGCTCAGACTAAACTCTAAACATTAATAGCCCATTATCTGTTATTTGCACTTTATCAGTTTATTTATTCATGTGTGTATATATTTACACAATGGTATATGGACACACTGATCTGTTTTGTAGTTAATGCCTACTATGTTCTGTGTGCTGAAGCAAAGCAAGAATTTCATTGTCCTATACGGGGACACATGACAATAAACTCTCTTGACTTGACTTGGCCTGGTGGGGCCCACCTTACCTTCTCCCTGAAGCTGGCTCTGGTCCAGTAGCTCCATCATGTACTCCACGTCCAGGCTGAGGTGGGTCAGGTTGCTGGTGGCCAGCACGTAGGTCAGCACCGGCAGGAAGTCATCCGCTCCGTAGGGCTTCCCTGCAACAGCGGAGTCAAACGTCATAATGATAATACAATAACAATAATGATAATAACACTTTATTGTCATTGTAAATACATACAATGAAATTTCAGGCTCGAGCGGAGCGCCAACGTATCGATAAATAATAACGAATAATAATAATAATAATAATAATTTTATTTATAGAGCACTTTAAAAAAAATTTAATTCAATTTCAATTTTATTTTTAATATGTTGTATTATTTATTTATTATTTATTTTTATTATTTTTTTGTGATTTTTTTATGACACTGCCTGTAAGGGAAATTCATTTCGTTGTCTCAAATTAAGACAATGACAATAAATTTGAATACAATACAATACAATACAAAAACAAACATAGCTGCAACAAAGTGCTGTACATCACTAATCATTGACAACAAAGTTAATACACACCAATAATCACAATCAAAAGAAATAGTAGGAAAAGACATGCAAAATAAAGAAACATCAAAAACACCACAAACAGAAGCAAAGCCTCAGGCATGGTCAAAAGCCAGGGAGTACAAATGTGTTTTAACACTGGATTTGAAGATGGACAGTGAGGGGGCCTGTCTGATGTGCAATGGCAGGGTGTTCCAGAGTGCCGGAGCAGCAACAGAGAAGGCTCTATCCCCTCTGAGCTTCCGATTAGACCTCGGTACCTCCAGGAGCAGCTAGGAGTAATCGGAGTAAGCCATTTAGAACGGAGACGAGGAAACACTTTTTCTCACAGAGATTTGTGACTGTGGAATTCTCTGCCTCAAAGAGGGCGGTGGAGGCCGGTTCTCTGGATGCTTTCAAGAGAGAACTAGATAGGGGTCTTAAAGATAGCGGAGTCAGGGGATATGGGGAGAAGGCAGGAACGGGGTACTGATTGGGGATGATCAGCCATGATCACATTGAATGGCGGTGCTGGCTCGAAGGGCCGAATGGCCTCTACTCCTGCACCTATTATCTATTGTCTATTGTCCATATCTCTCCAAACCTGTCCTATCCATGTCCCTGTCTAACTGTCCACACTGGCCAACATGTCCCATCTACGCTAGTCCCACCTGCCTGCGTTTGGTCCACATCACTCTAAACCTGTCCTATCCATGTTTCTTAAATGTTGGGATAGTCCCAGCCTCAACTACCTCCTCTGGCAGCTTGTTCCATACAATATGTGTGGAAAATCTACTCCTCAGATTCCTATTAAATCTTTCCCTCCTCACCTTAAACCTGTGTCCTCTGGTCCTTGATTCCCCTTCTCTGGGCAAGAGGCTCTGTGCATCTACCTGAAACTTTTTAAATCTCTCCCTGCACTGGAGACCCGACCTTTTCTCGTCGGGTTTCCGTTGTCATTGAGGCCGCAACGAGGAGCGGCCTCCAACAGGAAGAGACCGGGGACTCTGGTGCTACTCACCGTCGCCGTCGCGGGGCTGGCCGAGTCCGGAACGGTTGGAGCGGTGGAGGAGCGCTGCTGCTGCTGCTGCTGCTGCTGCTGCCGATGCCGCTGCTGAGTCGGAGGCTGCTACTGCGGGTCTGCGGATGGCGGCACCGGGAGCCCGCGGCTCCCTGGAGGGAGACCGCTTTTCGGGGCTACTGCAGCGGCGAATTCTCCCGCCCGAGTTGCGGGGTCGAAGAGCTCCTGGAGCGGGGCCTAACACCACTGCCCCGCGCGGCTTGGAATGGCCGCGGGACTCTGCGAGCGCACACCGGGGGCTCCAACACCAAGACCCGGTGTGCGACCTCGCACCACCCGGCGTGGCTTCAATGGCCGCGGGACAATCGCCATCGCCAGCCGGGGGCTTTGACTTTGACTCTGTCATCGGGGGGGAGAGAGTGCAGTGGAGAGATAAGTTTTTTTTTGGCCTTCCATCACAGCAATGTGATGGATGTTTATGTAAAATGTAATTATGTTGTGTCTGGGGTCTATTTGTGTGTAATGTATGGCTGCAGAAACGGCATTTCGTTTGGACCTCCAGGGGTCCAAATGACAATTAAATTGACTCTTGACTCTCTTGATCTATTCCCCCCATAATTTTATACATTGGGATATCGTCCTTACCTGATGTTGCAGACATCGCCTCGTAGATGAGCTTGCAGGCTTTCAGGAGTTGTGCCACTTTCTTGAAGGGTGAGTAGGCCAGGTGCATGGCGCTTAGCCGCTGCTGGATCTTCTCCAGGGCTGGGGCATCGGGCACGCTGGCCATCACACCCAGCTGGGCCAAACTCTGGGTCTGCAGAACCAGCTGGTTATCCGTCAGCTTCCTCAGGGAGCCATCCTTGCTGTGGAAGTCGGCCAGGCAGGAGTAGATGTGGTCTCTCAGTGGCTTCAGCACGCACTTATGCAGGGCCTTTTGGATGGACATCTCTGCAGAGACGGGGAAGAGTTCAGAGTCAGGGGGAAGTATTCACAAGGAGGATTAGAAACTCTGGTTAGAAGGCAGGAGAATGGGAACTGCAGATGCTGGTTAATGCATGAAAGGACACAAAGTGCTGGAGTGACTCAGTAGGCCAGGCAGCATCCCTGGAGAACATGGATGGGTGACGTTTTGGTTTGCAGACTTGCATTTACAATTCTTGCAGTAGCATAACAGTAAACACACTACACACATGTCTATCTGTGGACTTTGGAAAGATGGGGACCCCCAGCCCCATTTATATGGTGGAGAGGGTCAAGATCTTCAAATTCCTGGGCGTGCACATCTCTGAAGATCTCTCCTGGTCCCAGAACACTGATGCAATCATAAAGAAAGCACATCAGCGCCTCTACTTCCTGAGAAGATTACGGAGAGTCGGTTTGTCAAGGAGGACTCTCTCGAACTTCTACAGGTGCACAGTAGAGAGCATGCTGACCGGTTGCATCGTGGCCTGGTTTGGCAACTTGAACACCCTGGAACGGAAAAGACTATAAAAAGTAGTAAACACTGCCCAGTCCATCATCGGCTCTGACCTCTCTACCATCGAGAAGATCTATCGCAGTCGCTGCCTCAAAAAGGCTGGCAGCATCATCAAGGAGATTACAAATAATTAACTGTGGATTAAATTATAACCCAGTGGAGGGAGATTTGATAAACAACCGTCGGTGTAAAACATGGTTTGATGTCAGCCTTGTTAGATGTTCAGAATTATGTTGCGAGTTTCGCTGACCCCTTTGGAACCATAGGACATTGTAGAGGCTGGAATTTGGAGGTAAATAGAGTTTGCTCAAGATTTCAGCATCTGAAGAAGATCCTCGACCTAAAGCATCATCTGTTTAAATTCATAGAGTGATACAGTGTGGAAAGAGGCCCTTAGGCCCAACTTGCCCACATGTGGAAAAGCTTTTCCCACTGAGAGTAGGGAAGATTCAAACAAGGGGACATGACATGAGAATTAAGGGACTGAAGTTTAGGGGTAACATGGGGGGAACTTCTTTACTCAGAGAGTGGTAGCGGTGTGGAATGAGCTTCCAGTGAAGGTGGTGGAGGCAGGTTCGTTTTTATCATTTAAAAATAAATTGGATAGTTATATGGATGGGAAGGGAATGGAGGGTTATGGTCTGAGCGCAGGTATATGGGACTAGGGGAGATTATGTGTTCGGCACGGACTAGAAGGGTCGAGATGGCCTGTTTCCGTGCTGTAATTGTTATATGGTTATATAGGTCCCATCTGCACTAGTCCCACCTGCCTGCGTTTGGTCCACATCACTCTAAACCTGTCCTATCCATGTTTCTTAAATGTTGGGATAGTCCCTGCCTCAACTACCTCCTCCAGCAGCTCGTTCCATACACCCACTGCCTTTTGCTTTAAAAAAAAAGTAACTCCACAGACCTGGCCTCACCCTATCATTCCTGATCCACACCCTACCCCCACAAATTCTGATGAAGGACTTTTGACCCACAGCAGGAACTGGCCACCACCTCAAGCGATCTCTGACCCACGGAGGATTTACTTTCTGTTTTTGCTTTAGGTTATCAGCGGCTGCAGGGTTTATTTTTGATCGTCAATTCCTGTCGGTGGCCATGGTGGCAGTTCCAGTGTAAACCCACGGCAAGATATGGGTGATGTGGCAATGACGTGCGTGGGCGCTCAGCAGAGTAACAGTAACAATAGATGAGGAGGAATTTCTTCAGTCAGAGCCTGGTTCATCTGCGGAATTCATTGCCACAGCTGGCTGCCGAGGCCAAGTCAATGATTATTTTTAAGACCGAGATAGATAGATCCCCGTTAGAGAGATAGGATCTGCACTCGAAGAATTATTGATTGTTCCTTAACACCCCACAGATGCCACTCGACCTGTTGGGTAGCTTCAGCAGATTGTCCAAACTCAGCGGGTGAGGCAGCATCTATGGAGCGAAGGAATAGGTGACGTTTCGGGTCCATAGATGCTGCCTCACCCGCTGGAGTACAACAGGAGGTAAACTCCAGAGCAAATAAAATCATGGGAGACCCCTTCCACCCCTGCAACGGACTGTTCCAGCTGCTACGGTCAGGCAAACGCCTCCGTTGCCATGCGGTGAGAACGGAGAGGTTGAGAAGGAGTTTCTTCCCAGAGGCAATTCGGACTGTAAACGCCTATCTCGCCAGGGACTAACTCAACTGAACGTTTTTCCTTCCATTATTTATTATGTAAAAGAATATGTGTGTTATGATTGTGTTTATAATTTGTTTGGTTGTTTTGTTGTTTGTCTTTTGCACAAAAGTCGAGCATTGCCACTTTCATTTCACTGCACATCTTGTATGTGTATGTGACAAATAAACTTGACTTGACTTGACTTGACTTGACTGAGTTTCTCCAGCATTTGTGTCTACCGTCCATTCTAAGCAGCACCACTTGTATCTCTAAAGTCTAAAGTACGGGGGGGGGCTCATTGAAACTTACCGGATAGTGAAAGACCTGGATAGAGTGGATGTTTCCACTGGTGGGAGAGTCTAGGACTAGAGGTCACAGCTACAGAATCAAAGGATGTTTCTTTAGGAAGGAGGAGGAGGAATTTATTTAGCCAGCGGGTGATGAATCTGTGGAATTTCTAACATGGCTTTAACTCTTACATTCAATGCCCTGGTTAGTGAAGGCAATCATACCTGATGCCTCCTTCACCACACCATCTACTGATGTTGCCACTGTCAGAGAATTCTGGACTTGGACCCCAAGATCCGTCTGTAAGTGTGATGTCCATCACACAACCCCTGACCTCCACACAGAGTGGTGAGTCTGTGGATTGCTCTGCCTCAGAGGGCGGTGGAGGCCGGTTCTCTGGATGCTTTCAAGAGAGAGCTAGATAGGGGAGTCAGGGGATATGGGGAGAAGGCAGGAACGGGGTACTGATTGGGGATGATCAGCCATGATCAGATTGAATGGTGGTGCTGGCTGGAAGGGCCGAATGGCCTCCTCCTGCACCTATGTTGTCTATTGTCTATTGTCGTTAACCTATGCACCATGAGCCTAAGCATGGAAGACTATCATTAACAAGGAAAATTGACACAAAATGCTGGAGTAACCCAGCAGGTTAGGAGAAGGAATGGGTGACGTTTCGGGTCAAGACTCTTCTTCATTCTTTGGAAACGGCACCCATTCCTTCTCTCCATAGATGCTGCCTGTCCCGCTGAGTTACTCTAACATTCTGTGTCTATCGGTGTAAACCAACATCTGCGGTTCCTGTCTGTACATTAACATGGTCAGTCTAGGATGCTGGAAGCCCATCTTAGGCGCCGTGAGGCTTGGGCTCAGAGGTGTCTGACATGCAGGAAGTTGATAAATATTTTTATCTGAGCTCTGACACAACGCCCGGAAAACCACACAGTCCGACTTCTGCAGAAGTTCTTTGGAGGTGAGTGACTTAATTTCTGGCCTGAGTATATATATGGATCTGTGACAATCCTACTTTGGGTTTCATGTGAATTCCCCTCAAGGTGGTTAGTGAAAGGGAGGCTGGAACGATACGGAAGTTGATTTAAAACTTCTCCATAAAATTCCTGTACCCTAACAAGCAGCGCCAGAGACTTGGGTTCTCCAAATCAGAGGAAGGACATTATTGCCATAGAGTGAGTGCAGAGACGGTTCACCAGACTGATTCCTGGGATGTCAGGACTGTCTTATGAAGAAAGACTGGATAGACTTGGTTTATACTCTCTAGAATTTAGAAGATTGAGAGGGGTCTTATAGAAACTTACAAAATTCTTAAGGGGTTGGACAGGCTAGATGCAGGAAGATTGTTCCCGATGTTAGGGAAGTCCAGGACAAGGGGTCACAGCTTAAGGATAAGGGGGAAATCCTTTAAAACCGAGATGAGAAGAACTTTTTTGTGTGAGAGTGGTGAATCTCTGGAACTCTCTGCCACAGAGGGTAGTTGAGGCCAGTTCATTGGCTATATTTAAGTGGGAGTTGGATGTGGCCCTTGTGGCTAAAGGGATCAGGGGGTATGGAGAGAAGGCAGGGATGGGATACTGAGTTGGATGATCATCCATGGTCGTATTGAATGGCGAATGGTGCAGGCTCGAAGGGCCGAATGGCCTCTACTCCTGCACCTAATTTCTATGTTTCTATATTTCTATCGTGTGTGTTTGTGTGCCTATGTTTACATGCATGTGTGTGTGTGTGTGTTTGTGTGTGTGTGTGTGTGTGTGTGTGTGTGTGTGTGTGTGTGTGTGTGTGTGTGTGGGTATGTGTGTGTGTGTGTGTGTGTGTGTGTGTGGTGTGTGTGTGTGTGTGTGTGTGTGTGTGTGTTTGGGTGTATGTGTGTGTGTGTGTGTGTGTTTGGGGTGTGTGTGTGTGTGTGTGTGTGTGTGTGTGTGTGTCTGGGTATGTGTGTGTGTGTGTGTGTGTGTGTGTGTTTGCATGTTCGCCCGGTGACCTCGTGGGTTTCCTCTGGGTGCTCTGGGTTCCTCTCACACCCCAAAGACGTTTGTACGTGTTTGTAGGTTATTTGGCTTCTACAAAATGGGTAGGGAGTAGATGTGAGAATGGAATAGCATAGAATTTGTGTGAATGGTTGATCGGTGTGGGCTGAAGGGCCTGTTTCCACGCGGTATCTCTAAACTGATCTAAACTAAACCCGCACTTGCAGGAATAAATTCTCCAACGTTAGGTAACTCATTTTTCCTTCCCTGTCTATCAGAATCTGCTCGCCACGCGGGTTCGATCCTGACCACGGGTGCTGTCTGCACGGAGTTTGTGCGTTCTCCCCGTGACCTGCGTGGGTTTTCTCCGGGTGCTCCGTGCAAACTCCGTACAGTCAGCAACCCATGGGTCAGGATCGGGCCTGGGTCTCTGGCGCTGTGAGGCAGCAGCTCTACCCGCTGCGCCCCTGTGTCGCCCTAGAGATGCAAAAACCCAGAGGTCGGTGATGTCTGCACAGAATCTCAGAGGGACTTCCTTCACCACAAGAGGGTTGAGAATGTGGAACAAGAGGGGGTTTGAGGTGTTTAAAGGGGAACCAGGGTTTCATCAGAAGGCGGAAGGGTGGCAGAGGAGAGGGTATGGGAATAAGATCGTCCCATCAACAGAAGGTTAGAGACCCCCGCTTACTGGAGGACAAAGAAGGGAAGAGATTTAACTTTATTTTCGCCTTCCATCACAGTGAGGAATGTGGTGGATGTTTGTGTTAAAATGTACTTTGTGTGTTCTGTTTATTATTGGTATGATTGTATGGCAATTTAAATTCGAGACATCACCCATTTCCTTCGTTCCATAGATGCTGCCTGCCCCGCTGAGTTTCTCCAGCGTTTTTGTCTACCTTCGATTTTTCCAGCATTTGCAATTCTTTCTTAAACAGGTATCAGACTCAATTGCCTCTTGAGAACACAGTGCTGCACTTTAGAGAGTTGTTTTGTATTGATACTTGAACAATGATACTCTGTAAAATAATGTAACAACTACTGATATACTTTAAGTCCATCGGAACCAGCCATCATTGAGTGTTGGACTTTCTGATTCTGTGCCATTGTAAATAGGCAGAGAGAGGAATGGCAACAGACAATTTGTTACAATACAGTGAAGGTTATGGTTACCATATTGTGAGATTTTGTGTATTCTTTGACTATGGACAAAATTGTCTGATCATTATAGAAACATAGAAAATAGGTGCAGGAGTAGGCCATTCGGCCCTGCACCGCCATTCAATATGATCATGGCTAATCATCCAACTCAGTATCATGTACCTGCCTTCTATCCATACCCCCTGATCCCTTTAGCCACAAGGGCCACATCTAACTCCCTTTTAAATATAGCCAATGAACTGTGGCTTCAACTACCTTCTGTGGCAGAGAATTCAACAGATTCACCACTCTCTGTGTGAAAAATGTTTTTCTCATCTCGGTCCTAAAAGATTTCCCCCTTATCCTTAAACTGTGACCCCTTGTTCTGGACTTCCCCAACATTGGGAACAATCTTCCTGCATCTAGCCTGTCCAACCCCTTAAGAATTTTGTAAGTTTCTGTAAGATCCTCCCTCAATCTTCTAAATTCTAGCGAGTACAAGCCGAGTCTATCCAGTCTTTCTTCATATGAAAGTCCTGATATCCCAGGAATCAGTCTGGTGAACCTTCTCTGTACTCCCTCTATGGCAAGAATGTCTTTCCTCAGATTTAGAGATCAAAACTGTACACAATACTCCAGGTGTGGTCTCACCAAGACCCTGTACAACTGCAGTAGATCCTCCCTGCTCCTATACTCATCTCGATACCAAGGCAGGCTTGGCGATCGCTTCGTTCAACACCTCCACTCGCATTAACCAACCTGATCTCCTGGTGGCCCAGCACTTCAACTCCCCCTCCCATTCTGAATCCGACCTTTCTGTCCTGGGCCTCCTCCATGGCCAGAGTGAGTCCCACCGCAAATTGGAGGAGCAGCACCTCATATTTCCCTTGGGTAGTTTACACCCCAGCGGTATGAACATTGACTTCTCCAATTTCAGGTAGTCCTTGCTTTCTCCCTCATTCCCCTCCCCTTCCCACCTCTCCCTCAGCCCACTGTGTTTGCCTCTTCCTCTCTTTTTCCCACCCAACCCCCCCCCCCCCTCACATCAGTCTGAAGAAGGGTCTCGACCCGAATCGTCACCTATTCCTTCTCTCTATAGATGCTGCCTCACCCGCTGAGTTTCTCCAGCATTTTTGTAGACAATAGACAATAGGTGCAGGAGTAGAGGCCATTTGGCCCTTCGAGCCAGCACCGCCATTCAATGTGATCATGGCTGATCATCCCCAATCAGTACCCCGTTCCTGCCTTCTCCCCATATCCCCTGACTCCGCTATTTTTAAGAGCCCTTTCTAGCTCTCTCTTGAAAGCATCCAGAGAACCTGCCTCCACCGTCCTCTGAGGCAGAGAATTCCACAGACTCGCCACTCTCTGTGAGAAAAAGTGTTTCCTCGTCTCCGTTTTTCACACAGAGAGTGGTGAATCTGTGGAATTCTCTGCCACAGAGGGTAGTTGAGGCCACAGTTCATTGGCTATATTTAAGAGGGAGTTAGATGTGGCCCTTGTGGCTAAGGGGATCAGGGGGTATGGAGAGAAGGCAGGTACGGGATACTGAGTTGGATGATCAGCCATGATCATATTGAATGGCGGTGCTGGGTCGAAGGCCGAATGGCCTCCTCCTGCACCTAATTTCTATGTTTCTATGTTTCTATGTTCTAAATGGCTTACCCCTTATTCTTAAACTGTGTGTGGCCCCTGGTTCTGGACTCCCCCAACATCGGGAACATGTTTCCTGCCTCTAGCGTGTCCAAGCCCTTAATAATCTTATATGTTTGAATGTTTCATTTTTGTCTACCTTTGGCTAATAAAGTATGATGATGCTTTACACAAAGTCTTACCTGTGTCACAGTCCTCCTGGTCGCTCTGGTCGAGGATGTGAGTGAGCTCGGAGCTCTGTGTCAGGTAGTTACGGAGGCTGGTGATCATTTGTTGGACTCCCTGCAACATCTCGGTGCTGCTGGCGTGCTTGTTGCCGCTCTGCGCGGTGTAGGAAACGAAGCCTTGGACCAGGCTGCCGAAGTAGCAGCCCTTGTTGTGGCCCAGCTCCTCGATCCTGTTCCTGACGCGACGGTCGGGCGACACCAGGCCGCCGAAGGCGTGGCTGACGGCCGACAGGCGGTTCATCACCTTGTTGGTCAGGGCGTGCGAGTGGCGTTTGTGGCGGTGCCGAGACGGCAGGAGCAGCGACCCCCCGCTCTCCTCCTCCACGCTGCTGATAGACAAGGAGTCCAGCTCGGAGATGGGCGGCAGCGTGGGGCTGTCGCAAGCCAGCAGAGACGTCTCGGAGTGAGCCTTGCGGAGCGTGGACGAGCCCCTTGGCGCTCCGGTCTCTGCCCACGAGGCTCGGAAGTAAGGGGGCAATGTGGAGCTGTCTCTGGCCATCGCTGTTCCCCGTTCCCCGGGACACAGGGACTCGGCCGCCTCTTCTCGCCGCTCCCCAGTATCCGTTTCCAAATCCTCTCCCCAGCTCCAGGCCGCTCGCTGGGTGAAGAGCTTTCTCCTCAACACCGTAGAACGAAGCTCCGGGTTAGGCTCAGGGTGGGGAACTGCAGAGAGAGAGAGAGCACACAGTTCAGATTATTGTCCCGTGTGCCGAGGTACAGTGGAAAGATGTTTGTTGGGTGCTGCCCAGTCAGGGGAAAGACAATACATGATTACAATCCTGGGATCATTCCTATATAGGCATATGGATGAGAAGGGAATGGAGGGTTATGGTATGAGTGCAGGCAGGTGGGACTAAGGGGAAACAAGTTGTTCGGCACGGACTTGTAGGGCCGAGATGGCCTGTTTCCGTGCTGTAATTGTTATATGGTTATATGGTTATATGGTTATAAACCTCCTCTGGACTATCTCCAGCCCCAGCACGTCCTGCCTCAGATTATGGGGCCCAAAACTCAAGGTTCAAGAGAGTTTATTGTCATGTGTCCCTGATACGACAATTAAATTCTTGCTTTTGCCTACAATAACTGCTCACACTACTCCAAACACACCAGGCCCAGGTTCAATCCTGACTACAGGTGCTGTCTGTGTGGAGTTTGCACGTTCTCCCCGTGACCTGCGTGGGTTCCCCGGGCGCACCGGTTTCCTTCCACACTCCAAAGACGTACAGGTTTGTACGTTGATTAGCTTGGTAAAATTGTAAATTGTCCCTAGTGTGTGTGTGTAGGATAATGCGAGCTTATAGACAATAGACAATAGGTGCAGGTGTAGGCCATTCGGCCCTTCGAGCCAGCACCGCCATTCAATGTGATCTTACCCCGTTCCCGCCTTCTCCCCATATTCCCTAACTCCGCTATCTTTAAGAGCCCTATCGAGCTCTCTCTTGAAAGCAACCAGATAACCTGCCTCCACCGCCCTCTGAGGCAGAGAGGTAGATAGGTAGATAGATTAGGTAGATAGTAGTGCAGCACTGCTCTCTGGTTGTGGTAGGATGGTTCAGTTGCCTGACACAACGTTTACACGCGTATAGAATATTTTGTTATTATATATAATTTGTGTTGACTGTTCTGTTACTGCAGGTAAGCATTGTAAATGCAAGTCAAAGTCTTAAGAAGGTTCTACATCCAAAATGTCACCTATCCATGTTCTCCACAGATGCTGCCTGACCCGCTGAGTTACTCCAGCACTCTGTGAAACGTCGCCTATCCATGTTCTCCACAGATGCTGCCTGACCCGCTGAGTTACTCCAGCACTCTGTGAAACGTCACCTATCCATGTTCTCCACAGATGCTGCCTGACCCGCTGAGTTTACTCCAGCACTCTGTGAAACGTCACCTATCCGTGTTCTCCACAGATGCTGCCTGACCCGCTGAGTTACTCCAGCGCTCTGTGAAACATCACCCACCCATGTTCTCCACAGATGCTGCCTGACAAAGTCTGTGGAATTCTCTGCCTCAGAGGGCGGTGGAGGCCGGTTCTCTGGATGCTTTCAAGAGAGAGCTAGATAGGGCTCTTAAAAATAGCGGTGTCAGGGGATATGAAGAGAAGGCAGGAACGGGGTACTGATTGGGGATGATCAGCCATGATCACATTGAATGGCGGTGCTGGCTCGAAGGGCCAATTAGCTTACTCCTGCACCTATTGTCTATTGTCTATTGTCCATTGTCCCGCTGAGTTACTCCAGCATATAACCATATAACAATTACAGCACGGAAACAGGCCATCTCGGGCCCTCTAGTCCGTGCCGAACACTTATTCTCACCTAATCCCATCTACCTGCACTCAGACCATAACCCTCCATTCCTTTCCCGTCCATATACCTATCCAATTTATTTTTAAATGATAAAATGGAACCTGCCTCCACCACTTCCACTGGAAGCTCATTCCACACAGCCACCATAGAAACATAGAACTAGAAATTAGGTGCAGGAGTAGGCCATTCAGCCCTTCGAGCCTGCACCGCCATTCAATATGATCATGGCTGATCATCCAACTCAGTATACACCACTCTCTGTGTAAAGAAGTTCCCCCTCATGTTACGTAAAGAAGTTTCCCCTCATGTTACCCCTAAACTTCTTGTGTCTTACCTTTAAACATCTCGTCTTCATCTACGCTCCTCCCTGAATCCGACTTCTCGCTGTCATTCCTCTCTAAGATCTCCGGCTGCTTGTGCGGGGAGCCGGGGTCCCTGGCGGCTCCCGCCGAGCGCTTCCTGCATTTAGTGGCTACCTTGGATCGCCGGAGGCTGCAGGGAGAGCCCTGGCCCAGCCAGCCGTCGCCGTGTTCCTTCAGGAAGAGCGGGTTGATGAAGAACAGCGCCCCGTTCTCGCCGGTCACCTGGATGGAGCACATAGGCAGCTGTTGCTGCTTCAGGAGCTGCGTGGTCGGCGCGGGTTCGATCACCGCCGACCCACACGAGCCTTGTTGCTGGTTCATCGGCTGATCCCAAAACTCTGCGGGGAACAAGCCAGGGGGTTAATTAGAGGGTTTAGGAATAAGGGGTAGTCGTCGGCCATTTAGGACTGAGATGAGGAAAATACCTTTCCAACCAGAGAGTTGTGAATCTGTGGAATTCTCTGCACAGGCAGTGGAGGCCAATTCATTGGATGTTTTCAAGAGAGAGTTAGATATAGTTCTCAGGGCTAACGGAATCAAGGGATATGGGGAGAAAACAGGAACGGGGTACTGATTCTGGATGATCAGCCACAATCACATTGGCAGTAGACAAAAGTGCTGGAGAAACTCAGCGGGTGCAGCAGCATCTAAGGAGCGAAGGAAATAGGCAACGTTTCGGGCCGAAACCCTTCTTCAGACTGATGTAGGGTGGGGGAGGGGGGTGGGGGTGGGGGGGAGGGGTGTGGGGTGGGGGAGAAGAAAGGAAAGGGGAGGTGAGGAAAGGAAAGGAAAATGCTGGCTCAAAGGGCCGAATGGCCTATTGTCTATTGGCTGATGGGCTTGTGGGTTGCATTTGAACCATTTAAGGTTATTCCTCACCTTCAGCGCTAGATTCGAGGATATAGGGGACTTGTGAAGGGCAGGAAGGTGTCCACGCCGTGTTGGCATGTGTAGCTGGGCCTGGACTATAGGAAGGTGCAGCTGCCTGCTGTGGAGGGCCGGAGAGGGGCGGTAGGCCGCGGCCACTGGCAGGCCGGTGAGAGGCCAGGAGTCCGACATCAGCCCCCCCTGTGGTTCGAGAAAGCAGAGCTGAAGCGAGAGTCGCGAGGAGGAAGCGCAAAGCAGGAAACGGGCCCCGAGGAAAGGAAACCGTGCAAACTAAACATGAAACAAGTAAATGTGGTGAGTTGAACTCACGCATGCCGAGTACCGAGATCCTCTCCAGTTCCTCCTTGTCGGTCGAGCATAGGATGGCAAATGGCAGCAGCAGCCGAGAGGGGGCAGGACATCCCTGTGACAGAGAGTGGGGTACGTGTGTTATAGAGAGGGCGTGCAGATACCCAATGCACTAGTTCCTTATTCCACGTTAGAGGTTCCTGTTTTTTTTGCAATTACAGAATACGCAGAAATTGGCGATGGTTTTTTCCATTGATAGTCCCTCGACGAGCGACGGTCTACATTGTAAATACTTCCCTGTATATGCGGTATGCATGATGTGAATGCAGATTGGGTGAGGTGCTAACATTTGCTAATAGCGGTCCATGTTACAGTAACTCGACTTTCAATGCCAAGTGCTGCCCTGATCAGGTGTTTTACAGAAAGTAACCTTGCAGGTTCAGCAGCAGGCAGTGAAGAAAGCCAATCATAACAAGATGGGTTGGCCTTCATAACACGAGGAGTTGAGTAGACAATAGACAATGGGTGCAGGAGTAGAGGCCATTTGGCCCTTCGAGCCAGCACCACCATTCAATGTGATCATGGCTGATCATCCCCAATCAGTACCCCGTTCCTGCCTTCTCCCCATATCCCCCGACTCCGCTATCTTTAAGAGCCCTATCTCCTTAAGAGCCCTATCTCTTGACTTCTCCCCATACCTCCCACAACATTGGGCCTAGCCTAGGCGCAATCCAACCAGGACATCCTATCTACCTCATTTGGCAGCTCGTTCCATACACCTACCACCCTTTGTGTAAAAAAACGTTGCTCTCAGTTTCCTATTAACCCCCCCCCCTCACCTTAAACCCGCAACCTCTGGTGTCGGAAGGAACTGCAGATGTTGGCTGAAACCGAAGATAGACACAAAAAGCTGGAGTAACTCAGGGGAGCAGACAGCATCTTTCTGGAGGAAAGGAATAGGTGATGTTTCGAGTCTCCTACCATTCTCCAGAGATGCTGCCTGCCTCGCTGAGTTACACCAGTGTTCTGTACCCTCTGGTTCTTGATTCCCCAACTCTGGGTAAAATACTCTGTACATACAGCACGGAAACAGGCCCTTCGGCCCAACTCGTCCGTGCCAGCCAAAATACTCCATCTAAGTTAGTCCCTCCTTTTGACCCATAGTCCTCTAAACGTTTTTCCATCAATGCACCTGTCCAAGTGTCTGTTAAATGTGGTTATATAGTACCTGTCTCAAATACTTTATCTGGCAGCTCCTTCCATACACCCACCATGCTCGAGGTGAAATAGTTCCTGTTAAATCTTTCCTTTCTCATCATCCCCCTTTCCCTCCGATCCTTCCATATCAACGATCTCTTCAAATCACCGAGTCATACAGCATGGAAAGAGGCCATTCGGCCCAACCCGGCCATGTTGACCAAGGTAAGGTACCCCGGCTAAGGTACTCCCACCATTGAACTGCAGGCATGCAGGTAGACTCACCTGCTAACACAGTAGTAGCCAATCAGCTGGAAGATGCTGGTGAATCCCAGGTAGGAATGTTCCAGGTAATAAACTGCATGGAAAACAAGAATGAATTTGGGATCATTTGGGACAAGCGGGTGACGCAGCGGGTCACGGCGCCGGAGACCCGGGTTCGAACCCGACTGCGGGTGCTGTCTGTACGGAGTTTGTACTTTCTCCCCGTGACCTGCGTGGGTTTTCTCCGAGATCTCCGGTTTCCTCCCACACTCCAAAGACGTGCAGGTTTGTAGGTTAACTGGCTTGGTGTAGAAGTATAGAAGTTGGGATGTAATGTTAAAATTGTACAAGGCATTGGTGAGGGCAATTCTGGAGTATGGTGTACATTTTTGGTCTCCCAATTATAGGAAGGAAGTCAACAAAATAGAGAGAGTGCAGAGGAGATTTACTAGAATGTTGCCTGGGTTTCAGCAACTAAGTTACAGAGAAAGGTTGAACAAGATAGGTCTTTATTCTTTGGAGCGCAGAAGGTTAAGGGGGGACTTGATAGAGGTCTTTAAAATGATGAGAGGGATAGACAGAGTTGACGTGGATAAGCTTTTCCCATTGAGAGTAGGGAAGATTCAAACAAGAAGACATGATTTGAGAATTAAGGGACAGAAGTTTAGGGGTAACATGAGGAGGAACTTCTTTACTCAGAGAGTGGTAGCTGTGTGTGGAATGAGCTTCCAGTGGAATTGGTGGAGGCAGGTTCGATTTTATCATTTAAAAATAAATTGGATAGATATATGGACGGGAAAGGAATGGAGGGTTATGGTCTGAGTGCAGGTAGATGGGACTAGGGGGGAGTAAGTGTTCGGCACGGACTAGAAGGGCCGAGATGGCCTGTTTCCGTGTTGTAATTGTTATATGGTTATATGGTATAAATGTAAATTGTCCCTAGTGTGTGTACGACAGTGTTAATGTCGCTGATCGGCGCGGACTGATGGGCCGAGCGGCCTGTTTCTCTAACGGTAGTTCCTTCCTGCACATTTTTGTCTGGTTTTACAATAACATGTTTTTTTGTACCATCTACATCTTGGATTACATTAGTCACTTGGAATAAAATTATTTCCTAGCTACACGAGTTAACTTCCTCTTCAGGTACCTGAACCACACGTAGTATCTGTATTCTTTGTTCCACCCACGGTGCAGTTAATGTGAATGCAGGTAACGCCTCCCTTGTCATCTTGTACAAGAGATAGTCATCATTTCATAACTCTTCTCACTAATTTTCCATTTATTTTGCATTAAAATTTTCCCTTTACGAGTATAATTTGACAATGTTTCAAAAATAAGATTTTTATCATCTTAAAATAATAATTCAGTCAGATTTAAATCATTCACAAGGATTACTGGCTGGTAATTTACAATGGGATAGCTTCATTCGGGCTGGGAGTGTTAGCTCAGGGCACCGTGGCTCAGCGGGTTGGGCCGCCGCCTCACAGCGACAGAGACCCGGGTTCGATCCCGACTTCGGGTGCTGTCAGCGTGGAGTTTGCACGTTCTCCCCGTGGCCGCGTGGGTTTCCTCCGGGCGCTCCGATCACCCCCCACACATTCCAAAGGGTTTCTAGGTTAATTTGCCCTCTGTAAAATGCCCCTACTTCGAAGGAAGAGGGGAGGAGTGCACGCGGGGGAGGAGTAACAACAGCCTTCGGCCCACCGAGTCAGCACCGACCAGCGACCCCCGCACACTAACACCATCCTACACACACTAGGGACAGAGATGCTAACCCACAAACCAGTCTGACGAAGGGTCACATATTTCCTTCGCTCCATGAGTTTCTCCAGCATTTTTGTCTACCTGCAAACCTGCACGTCTTTGGAGTGTGGGAGGAGGCCGGAGACTCCCGGAGGAAACCCACACAGGTCACGGGGAGATCGTACAGACTCCGTTATCTAAATAGTGGCCGATATTATCTAAATGGTGGCCGATATTATCTAAATAGTGGCCGATTGGGAAAGGGGGAGATGCAGCGAGACCTGGGTGTCATGGTACACCAGTCATTGAAGGTAGGCATGCAGGTGCAGCAGGCAGTAAAGAAAGCGAATGGTATGTTAGCTTTCATTGCAAAAGGATTTGAGTATAGGAGCAGAGAGGTTCACTGCAGTTGTACAGGGTCTTGGTGAGACTACACCTGGAGTATTGCATACAGTTTTGGTCTCCAAATCTGAGGAAGGACATTATTGCCATAGAGGGAGTGCAGAGACGGTCACCAGGCTGATTCCTGGGATGTCAGGACTGTCTTATGAAGAAAGACTGGATAGACTTGGTTTATACTCTCTAGAGTTTAGAAGATTGAGAGGGGATCTTATAGAAACTTACAAAATTCTTAAGGGGTTGGACAGGCTAGATGCAGGAAGATTGTTCCCGATGTTGGGGAAATCCAGGACAAGGGGTCACAGCTTAAGGATAAGGGGGGAATCCTTTAAAACCGAGATGAGAAGAACTTTTTTCACACAGAGTGGTGAATCTCTGGAACTCTCTGCCACAGAGGGTAGTTGAGGCCAGTTCATTGGCTATATTTAAGAGGGAGTTAGATGAGGCCCTTGTGGCTAAGGGGATCAGGGGGTATGGAGAGAAGGCAGGTACGGGATACTGAGTTGGATGATTAGCCATGATCATATTGAATGGCGGTGCAGGCTAGAAGGGCCGAATGGCCTACTCCTGCACCTAATTTCTATGTTTCTATGTTTCCATGTACAGACAGCACCCGTAGTCAGGATCGAACCCACGTCTCTGGCGCTGTGAGGCAGCAACTCTACCGCTGCGCCACCATAGAAACATAGAAAATAGGTGCAGGAGGTGGCCATTCGGCCCTTCGAGCCAGCACCGCCATTCTCTGTGATCATGGCTGATCGTCCCCAATCAATAACCCGTGCCTGCCTTCTCCCCCATATCCCTTGACTCCACCAGCCCCTAGAGCCCTATCTAACTCTCTCTTAAATCCATCCAGTGACTTGGCCTCCACTGCCCTCTGTGACTTGCTGAGTTACCTCAGCATTTAGTGTCTGCATCGTGTTCATTAGCCCCTGCAGGACCCTGGGGCAAGGTAGTCATTGAGGTGAGCTTACCTGAACCATTTTCTTTGACAATAAAGTCCTCTGTCTCACAAGTCTGGTGGTCCAGGCGAACTGTCAGTATCTTATGCTTCCCACCATTATTACTCCAAACCAAAAATGCCTGGAGATACAGAGGATAATAAAACGCTTAGTTCCGTGTACTGAGGTACAGTGAAAAACTTTCATTTGTTGACCAGTCAAAGAAAGAACTACATGTATGCAACCATGCTGCCACAGTGCGGATATAAAGGATAAAAGGGACAACATTTAGGTAATAAGGTCATAAGTGATAGGAGTAGAAATAGGCCATTCAGCCCATCAAGTCTACTCCGCCATTCAATCATGGCTGATCTATCTCTCCCTTCTAACCCCATTCTCCTGCCTTCTCCCCATAACCCCTGACATCCTGTACTAATCCCGAATCTATCTACCATGGCCATGATTGGATGCCAGTGTAGGCTTGATGGGCTGAATGGCCTAATGCTGCTCCTATCACTTATGAATATGAACTTGGGGAACCGTGATCTGTTGGGTCACCAGCCGATGGTGGGGTTAGGTTGGATTATTGTCTCTTCCAACACAGACATGATGGGCTGAATGGCCTACACCTGCAACTATTGTCTATTCTAACACAGACATGATGGGCTGAATGGCCTACACCTGCAACTATTGTCTATTCTAACACAGACATGATGGGCTGAATGGCCTACTCCTGCACCTATTGTCTATTCTAACACAGGCATGATGGGCTGAATGGCCTACTCCTGCAACTATTGTCTATTCTAACACAGGCATGATGGGCTGAATGGCCTACTCCTGCAACTATTGTCTATTCCAACACAGGCATGATGGGCTGAATGGCCTACTCCTGCACCTATTTTCTATTCTAACACAGACATGATGGGCTGAATGGCCTACTCCTGCACCTATTTTCTATTCTAACACAGACATGATGGGCTGAATGGCCTACTCCTGCACCTATTTTCTATTCTAACACAGGCATGATGGGCTGAATGGCCTACTCCAGTGCAGCAGGCTACCCAGAGTCAGGGACTTGGTGAATTGGCCACGCGGTGGACTTACCCCGGCGGGCTGGCATCTAAGGATCTCCTTGACTTGCTCCGGGTCGACTCCCAGCTGCAGCCAAACCTGGTGGGACAGCAGCAGCTTGTCGAACAGACTGAGTTTAGCTGGAGTCGCTGGCTTGCCCTGGTTCTCCTCCTGCCAAGGCCGGCGATATCCTCCATTGCACAGTTGCCTTTGTGGGCTGTAGGGACTGAAACGACGTGAGAATGTTACGGGCGGTGAAAGAACGGCAGGGCCTGTCCCACTGTACGAGGTAATTCAAGAGTTCTCCCTAGTGTTCCCCTGATTCGAGCTCGTGTAATGTACGTAGGAGCTCGTGGATGCCCCGTAGCGGCTCGTACGAGTAATGGAAATCCGGTAAAATCGTGACGTATTTTTCAACACTGTGAAAAATGTCCACGAGTAAAAACATACTCGCGATGGGAAAAATGTTACTTTTTACTCGTACGAGCCGCTACGTGACATCCACGAGCTCCCACGTGCCCGCTACGTACATTACACGAGCTCGAATCAGGGGAGAACTCGGGAGAACTCTTGAGGGAGAACCCCTCGACCGAAACACTCTGGAAAATGTGCGCCTCACCTAATGCAAAAACACAAAGTGCTGGAGAAACTCCGCGAGTCAGGCAGCATCCGTGGAAGGAAATGGACAGGGGAGGATTTCAGGTCGGGAACCATCTTTCAGACTCGTGTCTCGACCCAAAATGCTGCCCATCCATCCCATTCCCTCCACAGACGCTGCCTGGCCAGCTGAGTTACTCCAGTACTTTGGTCTTTGTTCAATATTGCAGCATCTGCAGTTTTTTGTGTCACCACGGCTAATCTGACTGTGACTTTGCCCATAACCCAAACCGACCAAAAATATACAATTTCCATCTTAAATATATCCAATGATTCATAGTATTTTCTAGTTCCATTTGCACTTACTGGATATCATCATTATTTCCTCCTTAAGGGCCTGTCCCACTGTACGACGTAATTCAAGAGTTCTCCCTCGTGTTCCCCTGCTCTGCGGGTCATGTTTTTATCTCCACGTTTATTAACTCAGCAGTCAAACCCACATTAGACTCTCCAGCACAAATATTTACCCAGAACATACAGAGCAGTGCGGGAATATGCCCCATGTGTTTGTGCTGAAAAACAATGCCAATGTCAGGTCTCCTAATTTGAGGAAGGACATCCTTGTGATTGAGGCAGTGCAGCGCAGGTTCACGAGATTGATCCCTGGGATGGCGAGACTGTCATATGAGGAAAGATTGAAAAGACTAGGCTTGTGTTCACTGGAGTTTGGAAGGATGAGGGGAGTTCTTATAAAAACATATACAATTATAACAGGACTGGACAAGCTAGATGCAGGAAAAATGTTCCCAATGTTGGGCGAGTCCAGAACCAGGGGCCACACACAGTCTTAGAATAAAGGGGAGGTCATTTAAGACTGAGGTGAGAAAAAACTTTTCCACCTAGAGAGTTGTGAATTTGTGGAATTCCCTGCCACAGAGGGCACAGTGGAGGCCAATTCACTGGATGGATTTAAGAGAGAGTTAGATAGAGCCCTAGGGGCTGGTGGAGTCAAGGGATATGGGGAGAAGGCAGGCACGGGTTATTGATTGGGGACGATGATCACAATGAATGGCGGTGCTGGCTCGAAGGGCTGAATGGCCTCCCCTGCACCTATTTTCTATGTTTCTATGTTAAACTAATCTCATCTATTTATCTCCGTGTGCCCATCTGAAAGCCTCTTAAATGCCACTAATATTTCTGCCTTCGCCAGGCACCCACTACCCCAAATATTTGATCGGTACGGGTGTCAGGGGCCATGGGGAGACGCCAGCAATGGCTACCTCGCCAACAGTCTGTCTGTCCTTTACTTATTTGTGTTTCAATGGATCCCTTCAGTTCCTATCTGCTGAGAAGCAACATCCATCCCCCCAGGTAAAGGACTTTGAAATCCAACCCTGGCACACACATGGTGTCAAATATGTTGTAGTTTGTGCAGTTTTATCTCTTGTAGGTTCAGTGAGCTGTGCAGCAACGGGTGTTGGAGGCGTGAAACAGTCACATAATAGAGGCGATTAGTTCTGAGCGGAGGAAATGTGTTCTGTAATATACAGGCTGGGGCCATTTCCTGCAGTTGTCAATTTTGATGAACGTGCTTCAAGACAGTCTAACCATCATCCCCGAGATAGACACAAAATGCTGGAGTAACTCAGCGGGACAGGCAGCATCTCTGGAGAGAAGGAATGGGTCTGAAGAAGGCTGATCTATCTCTCCTTCCTACCCCCATTCTCCTGCCTTCTCCCCATAACCCCTGACACGTGTACCAATCAAGAATCTATCTATCTATCTCTGCTTTTAAAAATATCCATTGACTTGGCCTCCACAGCCTTTCCATGGCATGGAATTCCACAGATTCACCACACTCTGACTCTCAGCTCCTTCCTAAAGGAACGCCCTTTAATTCTGAGACTGTGGCCGCTGGTCCTAGACTCTCCCACTAGTGGAAACATAATCTCCTCATCCACTCTATCAAAGCCTTTCACTATTCATTTGGTCTCCTGTAGTAAGGAACTACAGATGCTGGTTTATGCCGAAGGCAGAAACAAAATGCTGGAGGAACTCAGTGGGTCAGGCAACATAGAAACATAGAAACATAGACAATAGGTGCAGGAGTAGAGGCCATTCGGCCCTTCGAGCCTGCTCCGCCATTCAATATGATCATGGCTGATCATCCAACTCAGTATCCAGTACCTGCCATCTCTCCATACCCCCTGATCCCTTTAGCCACAAGGGCCACATCTAACTCCCTCTTAAATATAGCCAATGAACTGGCCTCAACTACCTTCTGTGGCAGAGAATTCCACAGATTCACCACTCCCTGTGTGGGAAAAAAAATTCTCATCTCGGTTCTAAAAGACTTCCCCCTTATCCTTAAACTGTGACCCCTTGTCCTGGACTTCCCCAACATCGGGAACAATCTTCCTGCATCTAGCCTGTCCAACCCCTTAAGAATTTTGTAGGTTTCTATAAGATCCCCCCTCAATCTTCTAAATTCTAGCGAGTACAAGCCGAGTCTATCCAGTCGTTCTTCATATGAAAGTCCTGACATCCCAAGAATCAGTCTGGTGAACCTTCTCTGTACTCCCTTTATGGCAAGAATGTCTTTCCTCAGATTAGGAGACCAAAACTGTACGCAATACCCCAGGTGTGGTCTCACCAAGACCCTGTACAACTGCAGTAGAACCTCCCTGCTCCTATACTCAAGTCCTTTTGCTATGAATGCTAACATACCATTTGCTGTCTTCACTGCCTGCTGCACCTGCATGCCTACTTTCAATGACTGGTGTACCATGACACCCAGGTCTCGCTGCATCTCCCCTTTTCCTAATCGGCCACCATTCAGATAATAATCCACTCATCTACTCTATCCAAGTCTTTCACTATTCATGTGATCTCCTGTAGTAAGGAACTGCAGATGCTGGTTTATACCGAAGGCAGACACAAAATGCTGGAGGAACTCGGTGGGTCAGGCAACATCTCTGTAGAAAAAGGAAAAGGTGACATTTTGGGTGGGACTTAAAGATAGAGAGAGCCAGGACAAAAGAGGACCAGCAACAGATGACCTCGGGAAGGGTGGAGTCCAGAATAGACCATTGTTAGCTGGGGAAGATGCACTAACAACATGGATACAAGGGCCACTAGACAGGAACACGTGAAAGAGTCTCGTAAGGTGGCAGCAGGGAAGGTTTTTTCCACTTGTAAAGGTACAGTACATCAAAAATCCAACAGGAACTTCCAGAGAAATCCCTCTCCTGGATGGTTGGTGTGGACACGAGAGTCACATTCATCCCAAGATCCCAACATTGACAGAGAAGATGGGCAAAAATGCTGGAGAAACTCAGCGGGTGAGGCAGCATCTATGGAGCGAAGTCGAGACCCTTCTTCAGACTGATGTGGGGGTGGGAAGAAGAAAGAAGATATATGACGAGTTGAAGATAGGATTATGTTGGGCGGTGGGCCGAATGGCCTGCCTCCATGCTACAAATTCTGCACAATTGCAAGGATAGAGAGGAAAGTTCGGAGACCTACCTCATTTGTTCCTCGGAGTTTGTAGTATCCTGGATGGATGTTCTCAGCATTTTTTTTGTCCAGACGGATCTTCTAGTCACGGAGGTGGCTTGTTGGCCAGGCCATGCTGTGCCTCGAGTCTCTCTTGTTCCTGCACTCACTAACGCACACACACCCAGCCACCACGGAATGGGGAGGAGGTGATACAAGGGAAATCTCGGACAAAATCTTTCTGCCCGTCAATAGAGGCTGGTGATCCGAGGATTGGCCAGAAGGTGGTAGGTTGGGAAGCAGGAACGGTTCATGAGGTGGTCCCTAGATTAAGCTGTTGCTGCTGCTGCTGCTGCTGCAGATGAGGTTATTTCCGGAGCTGCTTTCTCTCTCTCTCTCTCTCTCTCGACAATCCACTCGAGCCCGGGTTTTGTTGTGAGCTGAGTTTATAACAGTTCAAGACTGAACCACAAACAGCGCGAATGTGGTCACCTCACTCCGTGCTCTGTTTCCCCAGCCAATGGGCGCACGGACAGACAAACTGTGTGACCCAATTTAAAGATGGTTTGAGTTGGGTTTCCAGACAACACTAGAAGCCCTTGCTCCTCTCAGACATGGAGTCTTCTCCTTGATCCAGGGGGAGACCACAAAAACTCGCTCATAATTCAGGATCATCAACTTGTGACCGGTCTTTCCTTCATTCCCTCCAGTCTCCAATCCCCCTCTCTCTCCCTATAATCCCCAAACCCTTCCTATCTCCAATTCCCAATCCCACTCACTCCAATCTCCAATCTGCCTCTCTCCCTGTAATCCCGTCTCTCTCTCTTTCTCTCTCTCTCTATATATATATCTATCTCTCTCTCTCTCTCTAGTCCCTCTCTCTCTCTCTCTCTCCATCTCTCTCTATCTCTCTCTCTCTCTATCTCTATCTATCTATCTATCTATCTATCTATCTATCTATCTATCTATCTATCTATCTATCTATCTATCTATCTATCTATCTATCTATCTATCTATCTCTATCTATCTATCTATCTATCTATCTATCCCTCTCTCCCTCCCTCTCTCCCTCTCTCCCTCCCTCTCCCCCCCCCCCACCCCTCCCTCCCCTCCACCCTCACCACCCCCTCCTCTCCCTCCCCTCTCCCTCCTCCTCAGTTCATGTTAGTTTATTGTCACGTGCACTGTCATTGTGGAGTAAAAATGTTCAACCAATACTGATAGAGGATCTGCCAGTGGGAATATTGTAATAGAGCATCTTAGTCAAGTGAATGGGATCAAAACACAGCGACTCAAACAGTGGGGGCGATGGGGATGGGGGGCTGGTCCATACAAGAAGATGGCCGGGAGTGAGGAAGGGCTGGAGCATCTATGGAGCGAAGGAAATAGTCTGAAGAAGGGTTTCAGCCCGAAACGTTGCCTATTTCCTTCGCTCCATAGATGCTGCTGCACCCGCTGAGTTTCTCCAGCAATTTTGTCTACCTTCAATCCTGATCTTGCCTGTCAGGATTGAACTGAGATCTCCAGTGGTGAGAGGCCGTGTCACTATGTATCCTCTCTTCGTAAATATTCCCTTAGCTCAGGGATAAGTCGGGAGGTGTAATTAATGCTGGTGGACAAAAATGCTGGAGAAACTCAGCGGGTGAGGCAGCATCTATGGAGCGAAGGGAATGGGGCCGAAACCCTTCTTCAGCACCCTTCATAGCAAAAGGATTTGAGTCTAGGAGCAGGGAGGCTCTACTGCAGTTGTACAGGGTCTTGGTGAGACCACACCTGGAGTATTGAGTACAGTTTTGGTCTCCTAATCTGAGGAAGGACATTCTTGCCATTGCGTACAGAGAAGGTTCACCAGACTGGTTCCTGGGATGCCAGGACTTTCATATGAAGAAAGACTGGATAGACTCGGCTTGTACTCGCTAGAATTTGGAAGATTGAGGGGGGATCTTATAGAAACTTACAAAAATTCTTAAGGGAGTTGTGCAGGCTAGATGCAGGAAGATTGTTCCCGATGTTGGGGAAGTCCAGAACAAGGGGTCACAGTTTAAGGATAAGGGGGAAATCTTTTAGGACCGAGATGAGGAAAACATTTTTTTCACACGGAGAGTGGTGAATCTGTGGAATTCTCTGCCACAGAAGGTAGTTGAGGCCACAGTTCATTGGCTATATTTAAGAGGGAGTTAGATGTGGCTAAATGGATCAGGGGGTATGGAGAGAAGGCAGGTACGGGATACTGAGTTGGATGATCAGCCATGATCATATCGAATGGCGGCGCAGGCTCGAAGGGCCGAATGGCCTCTATTCCTGCACCTATTTTCTATGTTTCTATGTTTCAGACTTCAGACACCGCCACATCCATGAATAAATAACAAGATTCAAATCCCATCATCCAGCATAGGAGTTTCAGTTGTTGAATTATTTTACAGATGTTCTTGTGCTGATGTTAGCTGATATATTTCACTAAAGGCTAGCACCTTCTGCCTCGCGTCCACAGAGGGCTAGCAGAGCATTAACATAGCGCTGATGATTTGTCATCCTACACATCAGAATTGGCCTCTTCCTATCAGAAGTACCCGCGTTCCTTCAGCGTGTTAATTGGGCAGGTGCTAATTCAGAAGCTGGTGCATCGTTCAGGATTCAAGAGGCACTCGGAGAGAGGTTGGAGCAGCAGCGACCTCGTAAACTGGTCTTCCCGAGTTTTCAACTTGGGGGCTTTTTTTTTTTACTTGTTGCTGGAAGATCTTTCCCGACGAGATGCCCAGAGGATTTCTGGTCAAGAGGAAGAGGAGGAGGTCACAGAGCGGACGGACAGGGAGTCAAGTCGTGGGGTGCGACTGTGTTGAGAGTGGTCCCTGTCCGTGGCCCTTGTTGGGAGGATGGAAAGCAGAGCAAACCGGGGGAGGCAACGAAGAGAGATTCTGGAGCCAACATGCATCCACCGCTGGATTCCCAGTTCCAGGTGACGGGGCTCAGCCCAACACTGGAGCCCTGACCACAGAGATTGTGCCACCTCCATCCCTTGGTACACTTCAGTCAACGACAAAGGCAACACACCCCGAGGCACTGGTACAGAGGAATGTGGACCCGTTGGTGGAGGAACCAAGGTTTGTGGAGAGGCAAGCAAGAGGAGGCGAGGAGGGGAGGAGATGGGGCGGTGATGTCCTGGGAGCGTTTGTCTGCCAGTTGTGTGGGGATGAATATCCCGACTGCTTTGGCCTGGCCCGACACAGATGCCCTGGGATAGTCCAGGTGGAATACCGATGTTGGGACTGCGGCAAGATCTTCAGCTGCCAGGCCAACCTTGCCTCCCACCGCAGGTGGCACAGGCCCCGTGGCACAGACCCCGCCAACAACCAGGTCAAGAACAGGGAGGTTCCCCATAGCCCGAACAGCCGCGCTGATATCAAGCAGAGGTCGGTGGGCCCACAGAGACCAAACCTGCCCCAGACTCAAACGGAAGAGGAGTTGAGTATCCAACAAGCTAGAAAGAATGGAGATGTTTGTACGCGCTGCCCCGATGTATTGGATGGGCAGCACTCTCTATTCCGGACACTTCGGGGGTCTTGTGTGCCCACTGATTGCCCAGTGGGTATCGGGTGGTCCTTCCAGAGCTGGGGGCTCCCCTAGTCTGTACCAGGCAGGTGAGATCTTTGGGGTAGGCATCCATGGGACCGATGTTTCCCCACGCACGCTGGAGGGCGTTCCTTGCAGGTGCTGCCTCGGTGGGTCACTTGAAGCATCGAATCGAGGCAGGTGACCCAACTTGTGCCGGTGGACAACAGGCAGGTGGTGCTTCAGCTACAGGAGCGACCAGGTTGTTAAATGTACAAGGTACTTGATCAGTACTGTAGATGCCTCATCTCCATAAGTCTGAATGGAGACTGGCTGGCTCGAATGGTGCTGGCTCGAGGGGCCGAATGGCCTCCTCCTGCACCTATTTTCTATTTTCTATGCAGGATGTATGTGGTTGTGGTAATCCATTCTAGAAACATAGAAAATAGGTGCAGGAGTAGGCCATTCGGCCCTTCAGGCCAGCACCGCCATTCATTGTGATCATGGCTGATCGTCCCCAATCAATAACCCGTGCCTGCCTTCTCCCCATAATCCCTTGACTCCACTAGCCCCTAGAGCTCTATCTAACTCTCTCTTAAATCCATCCAGTGATTTGGCCTCCACTGCCCTCTGTGGCAGGGAATTCCACAAATTCACACAACTCTCTGGGTGAAAAAGTATTTTTTCTCAACTCAGTCTTAAATGGCCTCCCCTTTATTCTTAGACTGTGCGTGGCCCCTGGTTCTGGACTCAGCATCGAGCTTGTCCAGTCCTTTTATAATTTGATATGTTGGATATGATTTTATTCGTGGCTCTCCCATGCCTCAATCTGTTGTATTAATTGTTTTCTCATCTGGTTTCCTTTGCCATTAATCTGGCCTTCAGCTAGAATGGATAAACCGTGTATAAGGTAGACAAAAATGCTGGAGAAACTCAGCGGGTGAGGTAGCATCTATGGAGCGAAGGAATAGGTGACGTTTCAGTTATGAGGGAAAAACACCTCTGCTCTTTCATCTAAAGTGGTGCAAAAGACGAGGCAGAGGCTGGGCCCTTGGTTAAAGTTACAGGTTTAAGGTGAAGGGGAAAAGATTGAATAGGAATCTGAAGGGGTAACTTTTTTCACTCAAAGGGTGGTGGGTGTATGGAACAAGCTGCCAGAGGAGGTGGTTGAGGCTGCGTTTAAGAAACAGTTAGACAGGTACTTGGATAGGGCAGGTTTGGAGGGATATGGAGCAGAACGCGGGCAGGTGGGACTAGTGTAGCTGGGACATGTTGGGCGGTGTGGGCAAGTTGGGTCGAAGGGCCTGTATCCACGCTGTGTCACTCTGTGACTCTTAATGCCCCTGTCCCACTTAGGAAACCTGAACGGAAACCTCTGGAGACTTTGCGCCCCACCCAAGGTTTCCGTGCGGTTCCCGGAGGTTGCAGGTGGTTCCCGGAGGTTGCAGGTAGTGGAAGCAGGTAGGGAGACTGACAAAAACCTCCGGGAACCGCACGGAAACCTTGGGTGGGCACAAAGTCTCCAGAGGAACTGAAAAGTCACATATCCACGCTCTCCAGAGATGCTGCCTTCTTCTGCCACTGACTTTCTCTGGAAAGTTTAGTGAAGGGGTCTATCTATTTAAGGTGCTGTGAATGTCAACATCCTTTATGAACTAAACAGCCCCCAGCAGTTGTCTGTTATCAGAGGGTGTTTGAAGCTCAAATCGATTCTCAGCTTTCCGCTCCATTGCCGAGTGTGTGCAGGTTGCTATTTCCTACACTGGTAGATTACACAATGCAACCATGTTGAGACTCATGCTGAGCTTAACAGGAAATGAACAAGGTACTTGCAGCCACACAAACCTCCTTCATGTTCAATTGAAAAGTTTAGCAGTTAAAATTATTCATTGTCCTCTCTCTGTTTTACTATAAACCCGGTAAAGTATTCAAACAGCAGCGTGCGACACCAGATAATAGGTGCAGGAGTAGAGGCCATTCGGCCCTTCGAGTCAGCACCGCCCGCCATTCACTGTGATCATGGCTGATCATCCCCAATCAGTACCCCGTTCCTGCCTTCTCCCCATATCCCCTGACTCCGTTATTTTTAAGAGCCCTATCTAGTTCTCTCTTGAAAGTATCCAGAGAACCGGCCTCCACCGCCCTCTGAGGCAGAGAATTCCGCAGACTACACAGTCTGCGGATTAATTTGCTTTTAAAAAATGGAAGTGAGAGACGGAGAGACCACAACGCAGGAAAAATAACTTCCTCAATTGTTCTCTGGTTCCAGTCTCTTGCACAGCCCTGATTTTACCCACCCCTCAATTGGCAGCTATGCATTCATCTCTACAACCCCACCCCCGCCAAAACCTCTCTGTACCCCACTACCCCACACCCCTCCCCACTCAAGCCAATGAACCTACAAAGCTGCACGTTTGTGGGAGGAAACCGGAGCACCCGGAGGAAACCCACGGGAGAACGTGCAAACTCCGTACAGACAGCACCCTGTACTCGGGGCTCTGGCGCTGTGAGGCAGCAACTCTGTGCCTCCCTATCGTGTTCTGGGACCAATATTAGCTATTAATAAATATGAATAACTAAACGTTTGATCAGTATCACATTTCTGTCTGTGGGAGCTCAGTCTGTTCAAGATGGTTCCTACACTACAACACTTCCTAAAACGGCTTCGCTGGGCGTGTGAGGGGTTCTGAGACGTTCCAAGATTGTAACAGGCATAGTAGAAATAAAAGTCGATTCTGAGGTTGATTCTGACCTCGGGCGCTGTCTATGTGGAGTTTGCACGTTCTCCCTCTGACCACGTGGGTTTTTCGTCCTGGGTGCTGTGTTAGGCAGGAAACATGTTCCCAATGTTGGGGGAGTCCAGAACCAGGGACCACAGTTTTAGAATAAGGGGTAAGCCATTGAGAACGGAGACGAGGAAACACTTTTTCACGCAGAGAGTGGTGAGTCTGTGGAGTTCTCTGCCGGTGGAGGTCGGTGGAAACCGGAGCTCCCGGAGAAAACCCACGCAGGTCACGGGCAGAACGTACAAACTCCGTACAGGCAGCACCCGTAGTCAGGATCGAACCCGGGTCCCTGGCGCTGTGAGGCAGCAACTCTACCGCTGCGCCACAAGTACTGGGACTTGCTGATCAAAAAAGATGTGGTTCCCATTTACAGCCACTGATTGTTTAAGAAAGAACTGCAGATGCTGGAGATAAAAAATCGAAGATAGACAAAAAAATGCTGGTGAAACTCAGCGGGTGAGGCAGCATCTATGGAGCGAAGGAATAGGTCGAGTCTTAGAATAAAAGGGAGGTCATTTAAGACTCAGGTGCGAAAAAACTTTTTAACCCAGAGAGTTGTGAATTTGTGGAATTCCCTGCCACAGAGGGCAGTGGAGGCCAAGTCACTGGATGGATTTAAGAGAGAGTTAGATAGAGCTCTAGGGGCTAGTGGAGTCAAGGGATATGGGGAGAAGGCAGGCACGGGTTATTGATAGGGGATGATCAGCCATGATCATATTGAATGGCGGTGCTGGCTCGAAGGGCCGAATGGCCTCTTCGTGCACCTATTTTCTATGTTTCTATTCGACCCAAAACGTCACCTATTCCTTCGCTCCATAGATGCTGCCCCACCCGCTGAGTTTCTCCAGCATTTCTGTCCACAGCCACTGATTTGTACCACATTTTTGACTTGCATTCACCGTGGGGGGGAGTGGAAGATAATTACAGTGCTTCAACGGCATAGTTTGAGCTGTATTTAACGAGTTAGCGAGAAGGAAATAATTGCAACAGTCACACCGCACTCACCTACTTCCTATGGATTCAACACGGGAGAGGCAGAACATGCTCCTGCTGTTGGCCTGGCTCTGCCACTTGCCTCTCAATGCCTCGGGGGTCTCAGCAGCCGAAGGGCCAAGGGGAGGAGGCACAGTAGCAGTTTCTGCCCGGCTGAAAGACGAGAAGAGGAGAGAGATCTGAAAGAAGGCTTTGACGTTTAAAAATAAAACAGCGCGTGTTGCTAGGCGAAGAGCGACGTGTGCTAAATTAAGAATAGAGGGTTTAACTAATGCTAATGTCAAGTCACTGCTTCCTGAAGTTTGGCTTTGGAACGCGGATGGGGGAAAACCACAGCGGACAGGAATGAATAATGAAGTTAGAGGAGGGAAAAGTGTGGGTTGATGCATTGGGAAATGGTGAATAGCTCTTTGTAAATAAAGCCCTTATCTCACGGTGCGAATCCACCCACGAGTAACCCAGAGTGAAAGAAAAAAATCAGACTCGTGGTTGTGTACGAGATTCCAAGTTTATGTTCAAGAGTTTAACCGAGTTCCCACGGGTATGTCTAAGTTTGCCGTTGACTTATATTTTCTGCGATGTTCCAAGTTCGTCTCCCGAGTTACTCTTGAGCCAACAACATCTACCGACGTATGGAAAAAGCATCACATGGTAAAAATGATATCATACATTTTTTTCACTGTAAAAAGACCCAGCCTGAAGAACGATTTTCCTTCCTCCAGAGATGCTGCCTGACCAGCTGAGTTAATCCATCATTTTGTGTCTCTCTTTGGTTTAAACTAGTACCTGCAATTCCTTCCTTCAAACTTTTAGAGCAGTTCGTTTCAAGAAATAATCCTTCCAAAATTGCATTCAAAAGTCCATTTGAACAGCATTTGTTCAAGGTCTGGCCTCAATTGTCGGGAGGAACTGCAGATGCTGGTTTACACCGAGGGTAGACACAAAATGCTGGAGAACTCAGCGGGACATGCAGCATTTCTGGAGATAAGTAATGGGTGACGTTTCAGGTCGAGCCCCTTCTTCAGACTGAAAAAAAAAAACGTTTCGGCCCTTCTCTCCACAGATGCTGACGGCTTGGCTGATTTACTCCAGCTTTTTGTGTCTAATAAGACTGTTTCATTCCCTTAATTTATCTCTCAACAAAACGTTGGTAAACGTTTAACAAAAAGATTAGGTAAAGTGAACATTAATGTTATTCCCCCCCGACAACAAGGTCCGTAGACCAGAGGGACAGCAGTGTGTGTCTCTCTACTCACCCAGTATGTCCGGCACAGCAGCCGTCGCGAATTAAACTGTAAAAAGCAGCGGCTCAAAACATTGCTGATTGGGCAGATCTGACCAGCAACGACCCCTTTCACACTCACCTCAGCCCTGGGGGACAAAGTTTTCAGAGCCCTACACTCACCCCAGCCCGCCCGCAACCTCTGAATGAAAGATAAAGCTCAAACTCTGCACCGAGGTCAGGATCGAACCCGGGTCTCTGGAGCTGCCAGGATGATCAATTAAAAGAATTGAAAGCAAAAGCTACTGATTATAATGTTTTATCAGTTACTAAACAGCAAAAGCAACTTGAGAACGTTTAACATAAAAGATTTACTGCCTGATTTGGTTTCAATCTGGTATTTTTATACATCTTTGGTATTTACATAATGAGGTGTGGAAGGGACATCTCCGACCTTTAGTCGTTCTTGTTATAGAAACATAGAAACATAGACAATAGGTACAGGAGTAGGCCATTCGGCTCTTCGAGCCTGCACCACCATTCAATATGATCATGGCTGATCATCCAACTCAGTATCCCGTACTTGCCTTCTCTCCATACCCCCTGATCCCTTTAGCCACAAGGGCCACATCAATATGATTATTGCTGAAATCCAACCATCAGTATCCTGTACCTGCCTTCTCTCCAGACCCCCTGATCCCCTTAGGCCACAAGGACCACATCTAACTCCCTCTTAAATATAGCCAATGAACTGTGGTCTCAACTACCTTCTGTGGCAGAGAATTCCACAGATTCATCACTCTCTGTGTGAAAAATGTTTTTCTCATCTCGGTCCTAAAAGATTTCCCCCTTATCCTTAAACGTCTTCTTCTTCTTGCGAATGAAACGTAAATAAACCAAATAGTTGGATCTCAAGCCGGGTGTTGAGCAGCCAGGTTGTTGCCTCTGTTGGTGTCAATGTCAATGTCTGCCAGGCCCTGACAGACACAGCTCCATTTGGTGGGTGGTAGAGCGGGCACCCAGAGATGACATGGTTGGCTGTGTGTTGTTCTGCTCCACATTCACAGGCTGGTATCTGGAGGAGGGAGCCCCCATCTCCACACGCTGGTGTTGAAACGTCCAGCTCCAGTACCAAGTTTGTTGAGCTTCACCCATCCACGCTCCTCTGGGGAGCTCAGACCCTGGACAGCATTTATCTGGTGAAGAGATGGAGATGAGGTTGCCTTCCACTCCTGTGACCTCTTGGTGGCTGCCCAGTGTGCTGTCTATAGACAATAGACAATAGGTGCAGGAGTAGAGGCCATTCTGCCCTTCAAGCCAACACCACCATTCAATAGACAATAGACAATAGGTGCAAGAGTAGGCCATTCAGCCCTTCAAGCCAACACTGCCATTCAATAGACAATAGACAATAGACAATAGACAATAGGTGCAGGAGTAGAGGCCATTCAGTCCTTCAAGCCAACACCGCCATTCAATAGACAATAGGTGCAAGAGTAGGCCATTCAGCCCTTCAAGCCAACACTGCCATTCAATAGACAATAGACAATAGGTGCAAGAGTAGGCCATTCAGCCCTTCAAGCCAACACTGCCATTCAATAGACAATAGACAATAGACAATAGGTGCAGGAGTAGAGGCCATTCAGCCCTTCAAGCCAACACCACCATTCAATAGACAATAGACAATAGACAATAGGTGCAGGACTAGGCCATTCAGCCCTTCAAGCCAGCACCACCATTCAATGTGATCATGGCTGATCATCCCCAATCAGTACCCCGTTCCTGCCTTCTCCCCATATCCCCTGACTCCGCTATCTTTAAGAGCCCTATCTAGCTCTCTCTTGAAAGTATCCAGAGAACCGGCCTCCACTGCCCTCTGAGGCAGAGAATTCCACAGACTCACAACTCTGTGTGTGAAAAAGTGTTTCCTCATCTCTGTTCTAAATGGCTTACCCCTTTTATTCTTTGTGGAGTTTGCATGTTCTCCCTGTGAACCTGTGGATTTCCTCTGCTTCCCTCCTACATTCCAAAGACTTGTAGGTTAATCAGCCCTCTGTAAATTGCCCCGTGTGTGTAGGGGGGAGTGGATGAGGAAGTGGGGTAACATAGAGGTGGTGTGAAGGGGCGATCGATGGTCGGGGCGGACTGGGTGGACCGAAGTGTCTGTTTCCCTGCTGTATCTCTAAACTAAACTAAACTAAACTAAACTCCTGCCTGCATTACTGTTCATTCTCAACACGAACTTGCTTGAGAATCCAGGTCAGGTCAAATCAAGTCAAGACAAGTCGCCCTTATTGTCGTCCGAACAAGTACAATGAAGTGCAGGTATAATGAGATCTTTCTTGCAGCAGCAGCAGCATCACATGAGATGCATAAAAAATAAATAACACATACATAAGACTGCACTGCAAAGCACGAGGCATTAGTTCAAAACAATAAGGGCTTGGACACGCTAGAGGCAGGAAACATGTTGGGGGAGTCCAGAACCAGGGGCCACACACACAGTTTAAGAATAAGGGGTAAGCCATTTAGAACGGAGATGGGGAAACACTTTTTCACACAGAGAGTGGCGAGTCTGTGGAATTCTCTGCCTCAGAGGGCGGTGGAGGCCGGTTCTCTGGATACTTTCAAGAGAGAGCTAGATAGGGCTCTTAAAGATAGCGGAGTCAGGGGATAATGGGGAGAAAGGCAGGAACGGGGTACTGATTGGGGATGATCAGCCATGATCACATTGAATGGCGGTGCTGGCTTGAAGGGCCGAATGGCCTCCTCCTGCACCTATTGTCTATTGTCTAAAATTCAAACACCAAACAAGATAATGGAAATCTTTCAAAGATTAGAGGTACTTAGACATCAGAAAGTTCAAAATTAAAAAAAAGGCATATTAGTCCAGTCTCCACACAACACATTCAGGTGATATATGAGGAATGTTGTTGGCATTGTATAGACTTTGATTTTAGGATTTATGTTTCCTTGTGTTGGGCGACCTTTACCCCTGGCTGAGAATTAATAATTTTGTTTCCACCCATTCTGCCCAATAAGATTCCCGCCTTGACCTCTGATTAGGGAGAGTCCAGTCAGTCAGTTTAGTTTATTGTCCCATGCTGTGAAAAGCTTTTGTTGCCTGCTAACTAGTCAACAGAAGGAAAGTACAGGATTATAATCGAGCTGTTTATAGTGCATAGATACGTGATCAGGAAATAATGTTTAGTGCGAGGTAAAGCCAGCAAAGTCAGATCGAGGATAGTCCAAGGGTCACCAAAGAGGTGGTTTGTAGTTGTGCATTGTTGTCTGGTTGTGGTGGGACGATTCAGTTGCCTGATAACAGCTGGGAAGCTGTCCCTGGATCTGAATCAGTCCCTGAATCTGAGTGCGTCTCTGAATCTGAATCTGAATCTGTCCCTGAATCTGAATCAGTCCCTGAATCTGAATCAGAATCTGTCCCTGAATCTGAATCTGAATCAGTCCCTGAATCTGAATCAGTCCCTGAATCTGAACCTGAATCTGAATCAGTCCCTGAATCTGAACTGTCCCTGAATCAGAATCTGTCCCTGAATCTGAATCTGTCCCTGAATCTGAATCAGTCCCTGAATCTGAACTGTCCCTGAATCAGAATCTGTCCCTGAATCTGAATCTGTCCCTGAATCTGAATCAGTCCCTGAATCTGAATCAGTCCCTGAATCTGAACTGTCCCTGAATCAGAATCTGTCCCTGAATCTGAATCTGTCCCTGAATCTGAATCAGCCCCTGAATCTGTGTGCGTCTCTGAATCAGTCCCTGAATCTGAATCAGTCCCTGAATCTGAATCTGAATCTGAATCAGTCCCTGAATCTGAATCAGTCCCTGAATCTGAGTGCGTCTCTGAATCTGAACCTGAATCTGAATCAGTCCCTGATTCTAAATCTGAATCCGTCCCTGAATCTGAATCTGAATCTGAATCAGTCCCTGAATCTAAATCTGAATCCGTCCCTGAATCTGAATCTGTCCCTGAATCTGAATCTGAATCAGTCCCTGAATCTGAGTGTGTCCCTGAATCTGAATCAGTCCCTGAATCTGAACTGTCCCTGAATCTGAATCTGTCCCTGATTCTGAAACTGAATCTGTCCCTGAAGCTGATTCTGAATCTGAGTCTGTCCCTGAATCTTGAGGTGAACCTGGTCCAGGATTCAGATCCAGTTCAATTCTCTGCCAAGTGGGAGTGGCATTTGGTCTCAGATATCTGCCTGTGGCTGGTACTGCTTGTACAAGGCATGCAGCGCAGAGATTAGCTGGGAATGAGCATAGATGGAGAACTGAGGCAGGAAATCACAAGTGAATCAATCTGAATTAACATGTCGTTTTATTTGCTAACTCAAACACCAGAAACATGCCAAACCTTTATACACAATATATAATCATTAATGAAGAATCACAGTTAATTATCTACAGATGCAAACCAGAAGTAATTTAAAGAATTTAAGGTTAGGGTGTTTTTTTAAACTTTACTTCAACTTTAAACATCACCATTTCTACCAAAGATCCTATAGCGGAGCAGGATAGACCACTCCGTCTAAATACAATGGGCTGACGTGTAGTACGCAACGGAGCGGAACTTGGGCCTTTTTTTCATCCATTTCAGTAACCCGACCCGACCCGACCCGACCCGACCCGCAGTGTAATCAACGTTGCGGGGCAACAGTTTGTGTTAATAAATTATAATTCTGAAAGTGAGAAGATTTTTACCAAAGGATTTTTATTTTGTTACGAGGATGTTTCCGTAACCGGCTTCCGTCTCCGCACTAGTATCTTTGCTCCACTACGGGATCTATGGTGCGGAGACGGAAGCCGGTTACGGAAATGGGGCCGAAAATTATCCATAAATCTGCCCACGTCTCTTTTTCGTGGAGTGGGCTATCTTGCTCGCTGTAGGATGTTTGGTTTCTAGTCGTCCATTCGATTAGTTGCAACAACTCCATTCTCCATCAATCCGCTGCCGACTCTGGGCCCAACTCTCAAACCAAAGAGTGCTTTGAGTCACAATAGGCAGAGCAATGAAACTCTGTTAGTAATTTGCAGCTTTATTCTCATGGAATTGGTTCCCAGAGGGATGAAATGATTCCCCATTTCATACAACGATTGCAATAATAAACTTGTACTGCAACACAAACCCCCCCACCACACACACTGCTGTTAAAACTGTTGTTACACCCTGTCCACTGTGGATGGGTTCGATGCCCCTTGACTAGGTATCTATAATCAAACTTAAGGAAAGTCAAATTGGCAATATACATTGGCGGAGAGGCAATATTGTCGTTGCTGCAGCAGAGGTGAGTGAGGATGGGTTTCAATTACTCCGCAGTCACTCTTCACAGCAGTTAATACGAGGGGTTGCAGTTGCAAATATGTTTGCTTTCCCTGCTGGGTTATTTAGTACTGTGGACTGTGGGAGAGTCATGCTTTCTTTTGGGCACCTGGCTTCTCCGCCTCTTCCTGCGTTACCGCCTGTGCCTTCAGCGCGCTTCCCTTCTCCTCCTGAGCCGCGGGGCCGGCTGATGCCTGCGCCCCTTCCTCTTGGCTGTCTATCAGGGCGTGTTCCTTCTTCACAACTTCTGCAAGTTCTTCCTGCGCAGAGAATTAAAGATAACCAGTGGGGCCAGACGCGAGAACAGTGTGTGTCTGATGAAACCCACCAGCACCGACATCACAAAACCTGACATAGAAACATAAAAACATAGAAACATAGAAACGTAGAGGCCATTCGGCCCTTCGAGCCTGCACCATTCGCCATTCAATATGATCACGGCTGATCATCCAACTCAGTATCCTGTACCTGCCTTCTCTCCATACCCCCTGATCCCTTTAGCCACAAGGGCCACATCTAACTCCCTCTTAAATATAGCCAATGAACTGGCCTCAACTACCCTCTGTGGCAAGAGTTCCAGAGATTCACCACTCTCTGTGTGAAAAAAGTTCTTCTCATCTCGGTTTTAAAGGATTTCCCTCTTATCCTTAAGCTGTGACCCCTTGTCCTGGACTTCCCTAACATCGGGAACAATCTTCCTGCATCTAGCCTGTCCAACCCCTTAAGAATTTTGTAAGTTTCTATAAGATCCCCTCTCAATCTCCTAAATTCTAGAGAGTATAAACCAAGTCTATCCAGTCTTTCTTCATAAGACAGTCCTGACATCCCAGAAATCAGTCTGGTGAACCGTCTCTGCACTCCCTCTATGGCAATAATGCCCTTCCTCAGATTTGGAGACCAAAACTGTACGCAATACTCCAGGTGTGGTCTCACCAAGACCCTGTACAACTGACACGATAGTGATTGAAGGTAAACATAGAAACATAGAAGGTAGACAAACAAAATGCTGGAGTAACTCAGCGGGTGAGGCAGCATCTATGGAGAGAAGGAGTGGGTGATGTTTCGGTCTAGAGCCTTCTTCAGAAAATGCTGGAGTAACTCAGCGGGTGAGGCAGCATCTATGGAGAGAAGGAATGGGTGACCCTGAAGGGTCTCGACCCGAAACGTTGCCCATTCCTTCTCTCCATAGATGCTGCCTCACCCGCTGAGTTACTCCTGCATTTTGTGTCCACCTTCGATTTTATCCAGCATCTGCAGTTCTTTCCCACATAGACAATAGGTGCAGGAGTAGGCCAGTCGGCCCATCGAGACAGCACCGCCACTCAATATGATCATAGCCGATCATCCCCAATCAGTACCCCGTTCCAGCTTTTTCCCCACATCCCTTGATTCCGTTAGCCCCAAGAGCTAAATCTAACCCTTGAATACATCCAGTGAATTGGCATCCACTGCCTTCTGTGGTGGAGAATTCTGCAGATTTACAACTCTCTGGGTGAAAACGTTTTCCCTCATCTTAAACGGCCTACCCCTTATTCTTAACCAGAAACCCGGGTTTGATCCTGACTACGGGTGCTGTCTGTATGGAGTTTGTACACTCTCCCCGTGACCTCGTGGGTTTTCTCTGGGTGCTCTGGTTTCCACCCATGTCCCAGAGACATACAGGATTGGCTTCGGTAAAATTTGTAAATTGTCCCTAGTGTGTAGGATAGGGCTAGTGCATGGGGATCGCTGGTCGGCATGGACTCAGTGGGCCTTTCTGTGCTGTATCTTTAAGCTAAAAGCTTTAAATATAATGAACGCTCTACTCAGTCCTGTAGCCTTTCATGGAGTTATTTTGCAGTGCATTGGCCAACTCTAATATTAATTGCGCAGGAAAGAACTGCAGATGCTGGTTCAAACTTGCCTCTCCCACGTTAAAGCTATGCTGAAGATAGACACAAAATGCTGGAGTAACTCAGCGGGACAGGCAGCATCTCTGGAGAGAAGGAAATGGTGACGTTTTGGGTTGAGACCCTCCTTCCATTTACGTTATTAATTAATTAAAGCTATTATTTGGCCTGGGGTGAAGCTACAATCGAGAGATTGAGCGAGATTTACAATATAATGGAAACGTTACCATACCTTCCATCCCAGCAACTCAGCAAGAGCCAGGCACCCATCATCGCACGGACCCACATATGCTACATCCCTGCTGAGGCAAAACATGGCAGGTGAGGATAGAAATGGAACACCAGGATAGACACAAAAAGCTGGAGTAACTCAGCGGGTCAGGCAGCATCTCTGGAGAAAAGGAACAGGTTCATAGAAAATAGGTGCAGGAGTAGGCCATTCGGCCCTTCGAGCCTGCACCGCCATTCAATATGATCAAGGCTGATCATCCAACTCAGTATCCCGTACCTGCCTTCTCTCCATACCCCCTGATCCCTTTAGCCACAAGGGCCACATATAACTCCCTCTTAAATATAGCCAATGAACTGTGTGGCCTCAACTACCTTCTGTGGCAGAGAATTCCACAGATTCACCACTCTCTGTGAAAAATGTTTTTCTCATCTCGGTCCTAAAAGACTTCCCCCTTACCCTTAAACTGTGACCCCCAGTTCTGGACTTCCCCAACATCGGGAACAATCTTCCTGCATCTAGCCTGTCCAACCCCTTAAGAATTTTGTAAGTTTCTATAAGATCCCCCCTCAATCTTCTGAATTCTAGCGAGTACAAGCCGAGTCTATCCAGTCCTTATTCATATGAAAGTCCTGCCCCTTTGTCAGACTGAGAGTCGGGGGAAAGGGATACGAGAGATATAGACGGCAATGTAGAGAGATATAGAACAAATGAATGAAAGATCTGCAAAAAAGTAGCGATAATAAAAGCAGGCCATTGTTAGCGGTGGGCTAGGTGAATAAGTCAGACAATGAGACTGAACAAGACGACTTTGAAGCTAGTACATGACTTGGATGGGGGAGGGATGGAGAGAGAGGAGATGGAAGTTACTTGAAGTTTAAAAAAAGTCAATAAGTTCCTCTCTCCACGGATGCTGCTTGACCTGCTAAGTATTTTTTTCGCATTTATTTCAGATTTCAATGGTGTTTACGTTTAAGGTAAATGGATCTATGTATAAGAATGAATTGGATACAGTAACAAATGGCAGCCTGCAAATGTCTCCAGCCCCGAGGGTGCATAAGATTCCATTTTTTGTTTGTAGAGATACAGCGCGGAAACAGGCCATTCGGCCCACAGATTAACACTATCCTACACACACTAGGGACAATTTACATTTATTCCAAGCCAATTAACCTACAAACCTGCACGTCTTTGGAGCGTGGGAGGAAACCGAAGATTTCGGAGAAAACCCACGCAGTTCGCGGGGAGAACGTGCAAACTCCGTACAGAAAGCGCCCGTAGTCGGGATAGAACCCGGGTCTCCGGCGCTGCGCAACTCTGTGACCGCCGTGGGTGGCGAGGTGAAAAATGAATCGTAGACAAACTTGCCTGTAGGCTTTTTCTGAATCAAAGTCAAGAGAATTCCCAAGTCCCAGTAGAGCCATCATGGGGTCACTCTGCAGGAAAGAAAGGGAAAAAAAACCCTTCATTCACACAATCAGAAACAATGATTTATGTTGGGAAAAGATGCTTTAGTTCAGAGATGCAGCGGGGAAACAAATTTGATACGCTGCTCCTCCAATTTGCGTTTAGCCTCACTCTGACAATGGAGGAGACTGAGGACAGAAAGGTCTGTGTGGGAATGGGAAGGAGAATTAAAGTGGCCGGCAACCGGGAGATCAGGTAGGTTCAGGTGGGTTGGGCGAAGGTGTTCCGCAGAATGGAATAGAAAGGTACTCAGGTGAGGAGAGATGCAAGTGGGAAGAATGTGTTGGAAGCATAAACGCTGACACAAGTGGCTCATTGCTGTGTTGTACCTGCCGTCTTTTGTTACATTTCAAAATCTTTCGGCGACCGTAAAAAATCCCCAAGTGGGACAGGCCCTTTAAATGACGGGCAGTGTGTAGCCTGGCTGGCAATACGCAGCACTTGTACGAACCTGACGAGTGGTCTCTTTGTTAATGAACAGCCTCGGTGTGGACTTGGACACTCTGTAGGAGAAGGGAAGAGAGCTTTGTTACCACAATCCCTATGTGAACCATAACACTTTGTCAGCCACTGGTTTCCCAGAAGCAGCACCATTGCAGCAGCAAGGGCAGATCTATCTCAAGCAATCAAGTCACCTCTTCGGGCAGCACCTGCCAGAGCAGACTGTTGCAAAAGCATGAAATACAGCCTGCAAGCTGGCCACGGGTTGTGGAATGACAATAGACAATAGACACAGGAGTAGGCCATTCGGCCCTTCGAGCCAACACCGCCATTCAATGTGATCATGGCTGATCATCCACAATCAGTACCCCGTTCCTGCCTTCTCCCCATATCCCTCAACTCTGCTATTTTTAAAAGCCCAATTTAGCTCTGTTTTGAAATCATCCCGAGAACCTGCCTCCACCGCCCTCTGAGGCAGAGAATTCCACAGACTCACCACTCTCTGTTCCCTCGTCTCCGTTCTAAATGGCTTACTCCTTATTCTTAAACTGTGGCCCCTGGTTCTGGACTCCCCCAACATCGAGAACATGTTTCCTGCCTCTAGCGTGTCCAAGCCCTTAACAATCTTATATGTTTCAATGAGATCCCTCTCATCCTTCTAAACTCCAGAGTGTACAAGTCCATTCTCTCAGCATATGACAGTCCCACCATCGCGGGAATTAACCTTGTAAACCTACGCTGCATTCCCTCAATAGCAAGAATGCCCTTCCTCAAATTAGGGGACCAAAACTGCACACAATACTCCAGGTGTGGTCTCTCTAGGGCTCTGTACAACTGCAGAAGGACATCTTTGCTCTTATATTCGATTCCTCTTGTTATAAAGGCCAACATGCCATTCGCTTTCTTCACTGCCTGCTGTACTTGCATGCTTACTTTCATAGACTGATGCACAAGGACCCCCAGATCCCGTTATACTTCCCCTTTTTGCAACTTGACGCCATTTAGATAATAATCTGACTTCCTGTTTTTGCTACCAAAGTGGATAACCTCACATTTATCTGAATTAAACATCATCTGCCATGCATCTGCCCACTCCCCCAACCTGTCCAAGTCACCCTGCATTCTCATAGCATCCTCCTCACAGTTCACACTGCCACCCAGCTTTGTGTCATCTGCAAATTTGCCAATGTTTCTTTGAATCCCTTCATCCAAATCATTGATGTATATTGTAAATATCTGCGGTCCCAGCACCGAGCCTTGCGGTACCCCACTAGTCACTGCCTGCCATTCTGAAAGGGACCCGTTAATCCCTACTCTTTGTTTCCTGTTTGCCAACCACTTCTCTGTCCATGTCAGCACTCTACTCCCAATACCATGTGCCCTCATTTTGCCCACTAATCTCCTATGTGGGACCTTATCAAATGCTTTGGGTGGTCGCTGGTCGGTTTGGACTCGGTGGGCTGAAGGGCCTGTTTCCATGCAGTATCTCTGAACTAAACTGAACTCACAGTCACAGCTGTTGCAGCGTGCCTGATCACAGGATGTGGCCACACTCAAGGCTCCAGTGTTGCCAAAGTGTTAAAGAATTTTGACTTTGGTGTCATTTTCTTGGTGTCATTTTCTTTGAAACACGGGAAACTGGTTTAATCCAGGATTAGTAATTTATGAGAAGGCCAGACAAGATGAGCAGGAAGGATCGATTGCCATCAAAGCAGAGGTCAGTGACCAAGGGACTTAGACGTGTCATTCATGGGAGGAATAGAAGGAAGCTCATGAAATATATTTCTAACTGATAGACCGAAGGTTGGGCAGGAACTCACTGCGAGGGAAGATGTTGGAGATAGGCACCTCCTTCAAACATCTAGAGTGTTTTATTGTATGGTATAGTATAGTATATCTTTATTGTCATTTTCCTGAGTACTCACATACCCAGAGAAAACAAAAAAACATTGCTCAACCAGTGTCCATTCAGTGTGCAGTAAAAAATAAATAGAAATAAAAATACATATATCATGAACAAATTAAACGCTCTACTCTCTACTAAACATCAACAGGCGTTCCGATCGGCAGCGGCACGACAGTGGCTCTGCTGCAGTGTGTCCAGGTTGGTGGTTGGTGCGCGATACTTTGGCAGGGGGCAAAGTCCGTTTATCAGTCTTATAGCCTGCGGGAAGAAGCTGAGGAGCATCCTGCTGGTTTTGCAGCTAATGCTCCTGTACCTCTTCCCAGATGGCAGGATGGAGAATATGGGATGCGATGGGTCATTATTGTCATGTCGTACAATGGAACAATGAAATCCGTACAGGCAGCAGAGGAGTCTCGACCCAAAACGTCACCCATTCCTTCTCCCGCAGAGATGCTGCCTGTCCCACTGAGTTACTCCAGCACTTTGTGTCTATCTTCGGTTTAAACTAGCATCTGCAGTTCCTTCCTTACACAATGTAATTCCTACTGGCAGCAGCACAATGGGTTTATATTTAATATTTTGACAAGCACAAGGTGCAATAGTAATTTAAAAGATAAATGATGCCAGGATCTGGTAATGGGGGGTGGAAAATATGGTTGGTATATCCCTTTCTGCGGAGTTTTTTATAATAGAGCGATTGTTTCTCTTTCTTTCATTCTTTCCCAGGGTCTATTTCTTAACTTTCTTCTCTAACTGTCTTTCTAATGGGCTTTCTTTTCCCAACACTTTCCTGCACTATCACGCCTCTTTCTCACTATCCTTACTTCTTTTATTTCTATCTTTCTTGGGGGAAAAAAAAACCATATTTAATATTTTGGTATTTTGTGACATTTTATAATTGGTTGTAATTTGGAATATTTCCGACGTTTCTCCCACCCCTCGTGAAGACCCCCACACACCTGTTGACGAGCGATGCAAATGGCTGGACCTGCAGGGATGTGCCCAAGATGATGAGGAGGTCGCACGCTGGAAAATCCTAAATGAATGACAATAAAAGAGCTTATTAAAATGGGGGGAGGGAAATACAATGCCGTGAAGGGGGGGGGGGGGGGGGGGGAGGGGAGAAAAAGGGAGGACCGGGTACGGGACACTTTGGACACTTTGCACAACATTGTTGGCTCACGAAGATCCTATAGCGGAGCAGGATAGACCACTCCTGCTAAATGCAACGGGCTGACGTGTAGTACGCAACAGAGCGGAACGTGGGCCTTTTTTTCATCCACACGAAACACCTGATGACCCCCAGGTCACATCACTGAGGATGTGCCCCCAGCGCATCTAGAATATGTTTCATTCACACTTTCGTCCGTTTAAAGTATGCGGGCACTGCCAGCTGAACTGGGCACTAATTGGCTGACTATGATTACTCAGGGAAATGGCGATGAGCCGCCTTTCGTCTGAAAGCCTGGATGAGTCATTTCAGAGAATGTCTCGGCGAGAATTACGTCACACGAGGTGTGGAGATGCACAGAGCAGATTTACTTCCTGGAATTGCATTGATAAAATCATGCCACTTGCCACTATGATGCCTCCCCTTCCCAGCTCTCCCACAGCCTACCGTCTCCGCCTCTTTCCTTTTTTTCTTCCCGCACCCCCCCCCCCCCCCTCCACATCAGTCTGAAGAAGGGTCTCGACCCGAAACGTCGCCTATTCCTTCGCTCCATAGATGCTGCTGCACCCGCTCAGTTACCCCAGCCTTTTGTGGTCTACCTTCGATTTTACCAACATCTGCAGTTCTTTCTTACAATTTCTGCTGTACATCACAATGGTGATCTCATCACTAACTCACCACTGACTGCGTATTATTCCTGGACTCCTTCCCCCCCCCATACGTATCAGGGGACTTCATTGTAGCAATCTTAAGAAATTGCTCATCGCGAAAAAGAATTGTACGTTAAAATAGTTTGAATTTCAGTAATTCCATGAAGCAGATTTCCCCCGGATTTTTTTTTCTCATTTTCATCAATTTCGCAATCAATTTCCACATTTATCTAAGTGTGGGTAAATGGTATCAATAAGAATTGGGAAACTTGATGGTTGGCACAGATATTGTTGGGCCGAAGGGCCTGTTTCTGTGCTGGAAGACTCCATGATAAGTTATTAACAAAACACAAAGTGCTGGAGTAATCGGTGTTTAAGAAAGAACTGCAGATGCTGGAAAAATCAAAGGCAGACAAAAATGCTGGAGGAACTCAGCGGGTGAGGTAACATCTATGGAGCAAAGGAATATGCAACGTATCGGGTCGAGACCCTTCTTCAGACTGAGTGGGTGACTCAGTGGTCCGGTAGCATTTGTGGAGGGTATGGGGAGCTAAGGTCAGTACGAAGGAGGGTCTCGACCTAAAACGTTGCCTCCCCCATTCCCTTCACAGATGCTACCTGGCCCGCTGAGTTCCTCCAGCACTTTGTGTTTTACTCCAGATTCCAGCATCTGCAGTTCCTTGTGTCTCTGACAATTCTGAACGTTTGGCAAATGCCACGGTCAAGTTTCCCAGAAGATCAACACAAAAATAGCCCCAAGGACCTACGGCTGGCTATTACCGTAATTCTCCGAGTTTGAATCAAGGGGAAAACTCGGGAGAATTCCTGAGTAACTCGGGAAACTGGGTCAGGGGCTTGAAGGGGGAATCGTGGAGAGGCAAGGAGTGCAGTCCTTACTTTTTTTTTTAAAGTTCCTAAGGAGTAAAACTTGAAGGATCAAATTTCAATACAGATGATGTGGACTGAGTTATACTCACAGACTCCATGGTGGCAAAGAATCGAGGGGGGAGACTTTCGCCGAAGAACACAATATCTATTTAAAGGAAGGAAATGGGGTTTAAACTATGTTCATCACGCCTAAAGGGCCTGTCCCACTTGGCAACTTTTCCAGCGACTGCTGGCATCATTAACTGACATATCAGGTCACCGAAAGATTTAGTGATAACGTATGGCACGCGGTGTTTTTTCAAGTGTCGCAACATTTTTTTTGTCGCGGCTGGATTTTGAAATGTTCAAAATCATTTGGCGACACTGATATGTCGCTGGCAGTCGTCGAGAAAATCGCCGAGTGGGATTTAACACTGCATTAAATCCATTTACACTGCATTATAGAGTTTTGTACAGCCGGCTGGTCAGGAGATGTGTTGGAGGAGCACAGGGAGGAAGGATATTGACCACACTCCCTTTCTCTTCTTCAGATGGGCTGGACACTATCATCAAATCTCAATGTATACACCCAGCAAACATTTGTCCCTTTGGCTCTGTCAGTGGAGATGGCCCCACTCTCCCAGCTAGAACAAGCTGGTAACATTATACAGCCAGCCACCTGCTCCTGAATACAATAGACACAAAAAGCTGGAGTAACTCAGCGGGTCAGGCAGCATCTCTGGAGAGAAGGAACAGGTGACGTTGCGGGTCGAGACCCTGAGAAATGTCACCCATTCCTTCACTCCAGAGATGCTGCCTGACCCACTGAGTTACCCCAACATTTTGTGTCTATCTTCGGATTAAACTTTCTTCTTTCTATCTTTTTCTTCTCCCCCCCCCCCCCCCCACATCAGTCTGAAGAAGGGTCTCGACCCGAAACGTCGCCCCATAGATGCTGCCTTACCCGCTGAGTTTCGCCAGCATTTTTGTCGACCCTTTTATCTGAACATGTCCCCCCCTACTTCTACATTCTCTCCCAGAGCAAAACATGCTCTCAGCATTTCAGCAATGATTAGAAGAGGAATGGAGATCTGAGATTCTCTCCCCCAAAGAGCTTGGGGGTTGATGACTAGTTTCAAAGCTTCTTGTTTGATAAATTTGAATGGTTACGGGAACCAAGCTCAAGGTGAATGGGTGCACAGCAGCTCAGTCAGGAGAGCCGCTGGTTCACAGCGCCAAAGACTCTATGTGGAGTTTGCACGTTCTCTCTCTGTGACTCCATGGGTTCCCTCCCACACCCCAAAGCTGTGCAGGTTTGTAAGTTTAAGAAGGAACTGCAGATGCTGGAAAATCCCAGGTACACAAAAATGCTGGAGAAACTCAATGGGTACAGCAGGATCTATGGAACAAAGGAAATGTGCAATGTTTCGGGCCGAAACGTTGCCCATTTCCTTCGTTCCATCGATGCTGCTGCACCCGCTGAGTTTCTCCAGCATTTTTGTGTACCCAGGTTTGTAGGTTAATTAGCCCTCTGTAAATTGCCCCTAGTGTGTAGGGAGTGGATGAGAAAGTGGGATAACATGGAATAGTGTGTACGGGTGACCAATGGTCAGCGTGGACCCGGTGGGCCAAAGGGCCTGTTTCCATGCAGTATTTCTAAACTGAAAAATGAAGTTACCACATGGATTTGTCATATTCCAATTGAATTCTAGAGCTGGCTTGAGGGTCTCCTCAATGTTTTCATAAGTTCTTAAGTTGTAGGATCGGAATTAGGCCATTCGGCCCATCAAGTCTACTCCGCCATTCAATCATGGCTGATCTTTCCCTCTCAACCCCATTCTCCTGACTTCTCCCCAAACCCTTGACACCTTTAGTAGTCATGAACAGACTAATGTCCACCATAAAAATATCCATTGACTTTGCCTCCACAGCCTTCTGTGGCTATGAATTCCACCTCTTACACACTGGTGGTGATGTCCCGCAAGAACCATTCACTGGAGTAGATCACAAACCTTGCGAAGGGGGACTAGCCCCCGCTCTTTTACTCACCCGGTTTCACTACAGAATCGCACAGCTCACATTTTGGCAGCGGCTTTGTGAAGATCTGTGCTGTTTGAAGGAAGAAAAAGGGAAGGGAAAAGGAAATTAGCAAACTTATTGCACCTCAAAGCTGAAACCCAAGGAGTCGATGCACTGTGTGGTTGAAGGGACACAAGCAGGCTTTGCTTATAGAAACATAGACAATAGGTGCAGGAGTAGAGGCCTTTCGGCCCTTCGAACCTGCACCGCCATTCGATATGATCATGGCTGATCATCCAACTCAGTATCCTGTACCTGCCTTCTCTCCATACCCCCTGATCCCTTTAGCCACAAGGGCCACATCTAACTCCCTCTTAAATATAGCCAATGAACTGGCCTCAACTACCTTCTGTGGCAGAGAATTCCACAGATTCACCACTCTCTGTGTAAAAAATGATTTTCTCATCTCGGTCCTAAAGGATTTCCCTCTTATCCTTAAACTGTGTGACCCCTAGTTCTGGACTTCCCCAACATCGGGAACAATCTTCCTGCATCTAGCCTGTCCAACCCCTTCCTGGGTGGCCACGGTGACGCAGCGGTAGAGTTGCTGCCTAACAGCGCTCGCAGCGTCGGAGACCCGGGTTCGATCCGGACTACATTCTCCCCGTGACCGCGTGGGTTTTCTCCGAGATCTTCCGTTTCCTCCCACATTCCAAAGACGTGCAGGTTTGTAGGTTAATTTGCTTGGTATAAATGTAAAATTGTTTCTAATGTGTGTAGGATAGTGTTAGTGTGCGGGGATCGCTGGTCGGTCCAGACTCGGTGGGCCGAAGGGCCTGTTTCCCCGCTGTCTCTCTAAACTAAACTAAACTAAACTAACTGTGCCCCATTCACATAGCAGGTTCCCAGTAAACTGATCAATTCCACCACTCTCTCAACCTATTGAACTTTCACCTGATTTACGATACGATACAATAGAACATTCCCAGGAGCGAGGGTTATATGTATGTAGTGATGTTTGTATTTAACCTATGAACCACTGTTGTTTGTTATACTATTCTTATTCCAATGTAAAGCACTTTGGCCAACGAGAGTTGTTTTTTAAATGTGCTATATAAATAAAAGTGACTTGACTTGACTAATACAGGTCGGGCAGGAATGTATCAATGCAGACTTACTTTTCATCCAGTCCAGGTTATACTGCTTCCTGCATGTGCTGTTGGTGCAGTGAGAGGTGTAGAATGTTCCGTGGGCTTCTATCAGGTCCTCGTCTTTCAACCCAACGACTCTTTCAAGAGTGTCAATGTTCTAGTGCACGGAATGGGGTAAAACAACAGGAAAAGGAATGTTAGGTGCTAAGCCAGTGAGTGTTTCTATCATCAGCCCCCCCACCCAGTTTAGTTTAGTTTGGAGATACAGCGCGGAAACAGGACCTCTGGCCCACCGAGTCCGCACCCACCAGCAATCCCCTCACAGACTAGAACTGTCCTACACACACTGGAGCCAATTTACAATTTTCTCCGAAGTCAATTAGCCTACAAATCTGTACCTCTTTGGAGTGTGGGAGGAAAACGGAGCACCTGGGGAAAACCCACGCAGGTCACGGGAAGAACGTACAAACTCCGTACAGACAGCACCCGAAGTCAGGATCGAACCCGGGTCTCTGGTGCTATGAGGCAGCAACTCTACTGCTGTGCCACCGTGATCACCCTCTCTTCACCTTTATCCTCCCCAACCCCCTCCCCTATCACAATCGGTCCTGATTCAAAACATCACCGATCCATGTTCTCTAGAGATGCTGCCTGACTTGCTGAGTTACTCCAGCACTGAGGCTTGCATGCCATTATCATTGAAAAGAAGGCTGCAGTTCCCTGCTGGGCCACTGGATGGCAGCCATAGCACAGTGTCCTCGACTTAAAGTGGCAGCAAAACTCAAAAGTGCTGGAGTAAAGGCGACTGCCAGGACTAGTTTTAATGGAATTCACCTGCGACACCTGGCGACAACCTACGGCCACACCTACGTCAACCTACGAAAGCAGAAATTGTCGCCAAAAAGTTTTCAACATGCTGAAAATTTTGTGGCAGTCGCCCAAAAAATCACCTAAGAGGGGGGGGCCCATACAACTCAGCGAGTCAGGCAGCATCTGCGGAGGGAATGAATGAGCGATCGTTTGGACTGGGACCCTTCATCAGACCGAATTAATTAATTCCCTCCACAGATGCTGTTTGAGCCACTGTGGATTACTCCAGCACTTTGTGCTTTGCTCAAGATTCCAGCACCTGCAGTTCCTTGGTCCTCCACTTAAAGTGGCTGTTATAAGAACATAAACAGACTTTGGGCGGGGGAGTGGGTTTACGGGGAAGGGGGCAGGTACATGAGTCAGCAGTAAAATGGGAATGGTGAAAATAGATAACGGCAGAGTTTACCTGTGTGTAACAACGTAACAGCAATCCCTTGTCTCTCAGCATCCGTATGAAGTAGTGGCAGACCGTGGGCTGTAAGGGGGATTTATTATTATTATTTATTATTAATTAATGGAAATAGAATAGCAGTTAAATAGCAGTCAAAACTTAAGTCATAGTCAAAGAATGATACAACATGGAAACAGGCCCATCGGCCCAACTTGCCCACACCAGTCAGCATGTCCCAGCTACGCTAGTCCCATCTGCCTGTCCATATCCTTCCATATCCCTCCAATATGGCTCCATATCCCTCCATATCCCTCCAATATCCCTGCCTGTCCATATCCCTCCAAACCTGTCCTATCCATGTACCCATAGACAATAGGCAATAGACAATAGGTGCAGGAGTAGGCCATTTGGCCCTTCGAGCCAGCACCGCCATTCAATGTGATCATGGCTGATCATCCCCAATCAGTAACCAGTTCCTCCCCATATCTCCTGACTACGCTATCTTTAACAGCCCTATCTAGCTCTCTCTTGAAAGTATCCAGAGAACCGGCCTCCACCGCCCTCTGAGGCGGAGAATTCCACAGACTCACAACTCTCTGTGTGAGAAAGTGTTCCCTCGTCTCCGTTCTAAATGGCTTACCCCTTATTCATAACTGTTTCTTAAACGTTGGGATCGTCCCTGCCTCAACTACCTCCTCTGGCAGCTTGTTCCATCCACCCGCCACCCTCTGTGTGAGTTGATGTGTTAGTTGATGAGCCTGACTCCAGGGGGAACTCTGCAGAGGTGTTGGTATCTGAAGTATCCATCTTCCTCCAGGTTGGTAAAGCTATTGTTGTGCGGAAGCTCTGCATTACCCTCATCCCCCCCCCCCCCCACCCCCCCCCACCCCCCAGAGAGAGACAGCCTGAACCACAGACCACACAGCCCTCAGTCATTTTTAGTTTAGTTTTGTTTAAAGATACAACACGAGGCCGCACCAACCAGCGATCCCGCATATTGAGACTATCCTACACACACGCTAGGGACAATTTACATTTACACCAAGCCAATTAACCTACAAACCTGTACGTCTTTGGAGTGTTGGAGGAAACCGAAGATTTTGGAGAAAACCCACGGAGCTGACGGGGAGAACGTGCAAACTCCGTACGGGCAGCACCTGTGGTCGGGATCGAACCGGGGACTCGGGCGCTGTGAGGCAGCAACTCTACCGCTGCACCACCGTGCCACCCATCGTAATGTCCCTCATCACTCCTGCATTTTGCAGGGATTCTGGTCTGGGATTTGAATACATTGTGTCTTGAGTTTGATACGCCAGCGAGACCGAACTGGCACCGACCGAGAACAACAGCGAGTCCCCGACGCTGATCAGAGCAACATTATGTTCTGCCCGCCTTCAATACAGGAGCTGGAGTGAAATAAACATTTGCACTTCATTGCTTCATCTCTTACCTTAAACTGTCCTGGGTACAGTTCCTTTGCCAGCGCAAAAAAAGGCTCCGGATTTTGCTGAAATTTAATAAAATAATGTCAATATTGTTAATGATGTCGTTCAAGCAGACTTAATAACCCAAAAGGACACAAAGTGCTGGAGTAACTAAGCACCCGCTGAGTTTCTCCAGCACGTTTGTCTACCTTCGATTTTCCAGCATCTGCAGTTCCTTCTTAAACACTTTGTCTACTCCACTGCGAAATCTCCTCAAGGTATGCAAATAGTCGTCACACAAAGGGCACCGACAACGTTACAAAGTATCCCGCGCCAGGTTCCTGCGCTCTATACATGCATGCTTACAGAAGAGATGTCTATCTATGCGGGAGGCAGTGAAGAAGAAGAGGCAGGAAGGCAGTGCTGAGAACCAAAATCAGATTAGCCTCACTGAGACCAAGCGTAGGCTTGGCGATCGTTTCGCCGAACATCTCCGCTCGGTCCGCTTTAAACAACCTGACCTCCCCGTGGCTCAGCACTTCAACTCCCCCTCCCATTCCGAATCCGACCTCTCTGTCCTGGGCCTCCTCCATGGCCAGAGTGAGCACCACCGGAAATTGGAGGAACAGCACCTCATATTCCGCTTGGGTAGTCTGCACCCTAGTGGCATAAACATTGAATTCTCCAATTTCCGGTAGCCCTTGCTGCCTCCTCCCCATCCGTAACCCTCGAGCTGTCTCCGCCCTCGCGCTCCTCCACCGCCCTTTTTCCTGCCTTCTCCCCCCCACCCTCCATCCGTCCGAAGAAGGGTTTCGGCCCAAAACGTTGCCTATTTCCTTCGCTCCATGGAGGCCGCTGCACCCGCTGAGTTTCTCCGTCTACCTTAGCCTTGGTCTTGTTGACCGTCGGAGCAGACGCGCCGTTCCATGTGACCAGGCTACAAATCACAGGTCAAATCTGAGAATGGTGCATGTTTGTCATGTGTGGGGGAGTTTTTTTTTAAATAAATATTTATTAGAGGCATCTGCATTTCATAATCCAAACCAGTACAGACTTTGTTTAACGGTTACATATTAAATATCCAGGTTATAGGAACCCAGTTACCAAAGTAGCTGGGATCCTCCGTTATAGGTTATCTATTAACATTGCCTCTAATTATTTATTTATATTTATAGATAGGAAAAATAAATAAAGAAAGATAGGATAAACTATCAATAATACAACTTGGGAGATAGGTCCATAGGTCAAAGAACATAACTGTGTGGGGGAGTTTTAAGAGAAAAAAAAGCACCAGTTACCTTGAAGAATCCCATCTCAAAAATGGATTCTGGATACGGCAAGTCATACTTCTGAAGGTTGTGGTAGAGGCCAGTTCCTGGACTACGGAAGTCAGGGATTCCTGCCGCTGTTTGGGGGATAGATGTCACAGAGGTAGCAGTTAGGAAAAATGTCAACAATTTCCTCACGGTAAAATGATTTCCTCCCACTCCCCTAAACATCAGCCTGAAGAAGGGTCTCGACCCGAAACGTCGCCCATTCCTTCTCTCCAGAGATGCTGCCTGTCCCGCTGAGTTACTCCAGCATTTTATGTGTATCTTCGATTTAAACCTTCCTTCCTGCACTACGTAAGCTCAGTTTAGTTTAGTTTAGAGGTACAGCACAAAAACAGGCTCTTCGATACCAGCCAGCAATCCCCACACATTAACACTATCCTACACAAACTAGGATCTATTTTATATTTACACCAAGCCAATTAACCTACAAAACTGTATGTCTTTGGAGTTTTGTCATTAACATACACCTGTTTAAACACTTAATGGTGTGTACAGTGCTTCAGGATATCCTGACAAGGATGTAGAATATGCCAGAGTATTCAGCATAGACTGTTGCGTGGGAATAAATCCCTTCGTGAAAATAATTGTTTACAAGAGATCAGTCACTTACACGTTGATATGCCAGCTCCAACCATGCATATTATCTTGTCACCTGAAAGAAAAATGCATTTGAGAAAATAAATCAACATTGGATTGTCTCTTAATAAAGATGAGCTTCCCAGCATATTATTTTTCTCACATTCCGTGGCCTTTAAATAATATGTTCATAAGTTCATAATTGATGGGAGCAGATTTAGGTCATTTGGCACATCAGGTCTACTCCACTATTTAATCATGGCTGATCTATCTCTCCCTCCCAACTGCATTCTCCAGCCTTCTCCCCATAACCCCTGACATTTTTTTCTGTCTATCTTTAGTTTACACCAGCATCTGCAGTTCCTTCTGACATATGTAGACTGTGACTGAGACTGGCACCCCCCACTCCACCATCCCCCTCCCCAATCTTTGCACATCTCCAAACATAATAATAATAATAATAATAATAATAATAATAATAATAATAATAATAATAATCTTATTTATATAGCACATTTTTAGTCAACTTGCATTGACCCCAAAGTGCTTCACATAATTACATTATATTTACACACAGGCAAAGGTGGGTGAAGTGTCTTGCCCCAAGGACACAACGGCAGTATGCACTCCAAGCGGGATTCGAACCGGCTACCTTCCGGTCGCCAGCCGAATACTTAGCCCATTGTGCCATCTGTCTTCCCATTTCCACTTGTCACTCTAATTTCATGTTTCATGTATTTTATGCTTTCATGATTGTTGGCAGATCAATTTCCGTCCTGGGATCAATAAAGTTGTATGATATTGTATAATATGGTATCAATACATGAAGATTCATGTGTGTATATATTTATTTATTTATATGTGTATATATTTATGTAATGGTATATGGACACACTGATCTGTTTTGTAGTAAATGCCTACTATGTTCTGTGTGCTGAAGCAAAGCAAGAATTTCATTGTCCTATCAGAGACACATGACAATAAACTCACTTGAACTTGAACTTGAGCTGTTACTGTTCTAATTTCGCCATTAACATTTGTCAGAGTGCTGAATGTGAAAGTCTCAAACAGGAAATACAAGCTTAAAGTCAAGGCTTGGCATGTAAGATGTGGTCCACTGCGCTTCAGTACGTGTTGAACGATTAGCAACTTACATTTCTTGTTGAGGATGTACTTGGCCACCCCTTCGAGGCTCCGTTTCTCCAGCACCGGCCCAGAGTCTGAGTGCTGCAGATCAAGGGAGCGTGACAGCAAGTTCCTCAAGAAATCCACTGTGGAGGAAAGCCAAGACAGTAGACGATCACCGACTCAATACAAGACGAGGCCATTTGACCATTGTCCTACTGTTCTTTTTGTTAATTGAACAATACAGCTTGGAAAAGAACAGCAAAGTCAAGTCCCGAATGGGCCTCCTCCACTGTCAGAGTGAGGCCAAGCGCAAATTGGAAGAACAGCACCTCATATTTTACTTGGGTAGTTTGCACCCCAGCGGTATGAACATTGAGTTCTCTAATTACAGATAGCCCTTGCTTTCTCCCTACCCCTTCCCAGTTCTCCTACAAGTCTTACTGTCTCTGCCCACTTTTATCTCCCCCCCCCACCCCACAGATGAAGGGTCTCGACCCGAAACGTCGCCTATGCCTATGCCTTCCCCCCACAGATGCTGCCTCACCCGCAGAGTTTCTCCTGCATTTTTGTCTACCTTCGGTTTTTCTAGCATCTGCAGTTCTTTCTTAAACAGAGATAATATATAATCGGGGACAGTCAGACTGGTTGGAGAACTGGGAAGGGTCTCGACCCGAAAGTCACCCATTCCTTCTCTCCAGAGATGCTACCTGTCCCGCTGAGTTACTCCAGCTTTTTGTGTCCACCTTCAGCTTAGCTTTAAAAGGTGGGAGAGGCAAGTTTTGCATCTTTTGGAACAGAGGGGAAAAGTTGAAGAGAGACTTAAGTGAATGGTTTAAAGTTATGATTAAGCCAGTGGATTTGGACAAAGAGAATAACAGGTAGAAAGGGAAATAACATATAAAATGTGGACAATCCTCACAGAAAATATTAATGTTAGAAGCTGTACGTACGTACTTTCAGACACATCTAACTGCCCGCTTGCTTCCCCTTGGGAATCTGGGCTCTGAAATAAAATAAAACAAAGAAAACCTTTTTCAGCTTTTGATACAATGCCTCACCTGTGTCGATCCACTAAGATAGACTAGGCTTGTATTCACTGGAATTTCGTTGTCTGCGAAGGGCGCTCAGCATCACCAAGGACTGCTCTCACCCCAACCATGGACTGTTTACCCTCCTCCCATCCGGGAGGCGCTACAGGTCTCCCCGTTGCTGGACCAGCAGGTCCAGGAACAGCTTCTTCCCTGCGGCTGTCACACTACTCAACACTGTACCTCGGTGACTGCCAATCACCCCCCCCACCCCCCCCACCGGACACTCCTCCCACAGGAAAAACACTATGACTGTATGCATGTAAATAGATTTATTTATTGAAATCATATTCTATGTCGCTCTTCCAGGGAGATGCTAACTGCATTTCGTTGTCTCTGTACTGTACACTGACAATGACAATTAAAGTTGAATCTGAATCTGAAAAGGGATATTATAGAAACATATAAAATTCTTATGGGATTGGACTGGCTAGTTAGTGAAGGGAGGAATATGCTTCGAGTTAGCTGACTCACAAACCCTACCCATGGATTTCTACATCTTGCATGAAGTGGGCCTCACCCTAGGTTCACAATGTGAGTAAAACAATAATACTTATCTTCCTGATCATGCCAGATCATATGGATAATTCTGCAGGCGTTTAAATTTGATTAATAGTAACATTTACCAGTGGCAAACAAACACATTTTTTCTTATTATTTAATAAAATTATTTCCCTACCTCACTTTCAGAGTCTGTACCAGTCTTTGGATCTGAAGTTGATGAAGGAAAAAAATGTTTATTTCGTTTTAGTTTTTGAGATACAGCGCAGAAACAGGCCCTTCTGCCTAATGGTTCCATGTCGACCAACGATCCCCGCACAGTAACACCAACCTACACCCACTAGGGACAATTTTTACCTACCAAGCCAATTAACCTACAAATCTGTACGTCTTTGGAGTGTGGGAGGAAACCGAAGATCTTGGGGAAAACCCACGCAGGTCACGGGGAGGACGTACAAACTCCGGCCAGTTCATTAGCTATATTTAAGAGGGAGTTAGATGTGGCCCGTGTATGGAGAGAAGGCAGGTACGGGATACTGAGTTGGATGATCAGCCATGATAATATTGAATGGCGGTGCAGGCTCGAAGGGCTGAATGGCCTACTCCTGCACCTAATTTCTATGTTTCTATGTACAGACAGCACCCGTAGTCGGGATCGAACCAGGGTCTCCAGCGCTGCATTCGCTGTAAGGCAGCAATTCTACCGCTGCGCCACCGTGACCTCCCAGTAAATTTGAAGATAATTTAATCAGAAAGGAAGGATTTACAACATCAACATTAGATTTGTTACATGGAGACACAAAGGAATTGCAGAAGCTGGTCTGAAGAAAGGTCCCGACCTAAATTGTCACCTACTGTATCCATCTCCTCCGGAGATGATGCCTGACCTAATCCAGCTACTCCAGCACAGGTTGTGTTATTGTGAGTGGTCACAGAACAGTATAACTAAGGGACATGGTGGGTGTTACTGAGAGAGGGGGGTTATACACTAGAATTGGAGGGACAGTGTGAGTGTTATTGTAGGGGGAGAGTGGATATGGTGGACCAGACAGACTGGGTGTGATTGTGAGAGGGGATTATAGACTGGAGATGAGGGAACAGAGTGATTCAAGAATCAAGATTCAAGAGAGTTTATCGTCATGTGTCCCTGAAATTCTTGCTTTGCTTCAGCACAACAGAACATAGTAGGCATGAATACAGAACAGATCAGTGTGTCCATATACCATTATATAAATATATACACACATGGATAAACTGATAAAGTGCAAATAAACAGAAAATGGGCTATTAATGTTCAGAGTTTTGTCCGAGCCGAGTTTAATGGCTGTGGGGAAGTAGCTATTCCTGAACCTGGTCGTTGCAGTCTTCAGACTCCTGTACCTTATACCTGGGCTGGGTGTGATTGTGAGTTGTCACAGGACACTTTAACTCAGGGACAGAGTGGGAGTTATTGTCAGGGGAGTGTAGAGGTGGAGGGATATTCTGGGTATGAGTGTGAGTTGCCACAGGATAGTATAACTAAGGGACAGAGTGTGTGTGATTGGATGATCACATCGCCCTGCCTTACCTCTCTGAGCTGCTCCACCCATACGCTCCTGCCCGGTCCCTCAGGTCAGCTGGTCAGCTGCTCCTGGAGGTACCGAGGTCTAGTCGGAGGCTCAGAGGGGATAGAGCCTTCTCTGTTGCTGCTCCGGCACTCTGGAACACCCTGCCGTTGCACATCAGACAGGCCCCCTCACTGTCCATCTTCAAATCCAGTCTTAAAACGCATTTGTACTCCCTGGCTTTTGACCATGCCTGAGGCTTTGCTTCTGTGTGTGGTCTTTTTGATGTTTCTTTATTTGACATGTCTTTTCCTACTATTTCTTTTGATTGTTATTTTTGGTGTGTGTTAACTTTTTTGTCAATGATTAGTGATGTACAGCACTTTGTTGCAGCTATGTTTGTTTTTAAAGTGCTCTATAAATAACATTATTATTATTATTATTATTATTATTGTGAGAGGGATTATATACTATAGGTGTAGGGATAGACTGTGAGTTGTCACAGGACACTTTAACTCAGGGACAGAGTGGGAGTTATTGTCAGGGGAGTGTAGAGATGGAGGGATGGGCTGGGTGTGAGTGTGAGTTGCCACAGGATAGTATAACTAAGGGACAGAGTGTGTGTGATTGTGAGAGGGATTATATACTAAAGGTGTAGGGATAGACTGTGAGTTGTCACAGGACAGTTTAACTCAGGGACAGAGTGGGAGTTATTGTCAGGGGAGTGTAGAGATGGGGGGATGGGCTGGGTGTGAGTGTGAGTTGCCACAGGATAGTATAACTAAGGGACAGAGTGTGTGTGATTGTGAGATGGATTATATACTAAAGGTGTAGGGGTAGACTGTGAGTTGTCACAGGACACTTTAACTCAGGGACAGAGTGGGAGTTATTGTCAGGGGAGTGTAGAGATGGAGGGATATTCTGGGTGTGAGTGTGAGTTGCCACAGGATAGTATAACTAAGGGACAGAGTGGGTGTGATTGTGAGGCCCCTCCCCCCCCCGGGATTATATACTCAAAGGTGTAGGGGTAGACTGTGACATTGTCACCGATGTCCCTTTAACCCGCGCTCCCCGCCCCCGCCTCCGGTCCAGGGAGTGTCCGATGGAGGGATGGGCTCCGGCCCCGCAAATATTGCCACAGGATAGTAGCAACGGGGGACAGAGTGGGTGTTTTGTCAGGGGAGGCTGTTGAGGAGGGGGGAACTCGTCTGTGTGTGAATCAAGAGAGGAATATTCTGGGTGAGATTAGATCCAATTTGCCATGGGACACTTTACGACTCAGGGACAAGCATTTTCTGTCAAGATTCAAATGAAGTCCCGTCCACTCGCTATTGGCTCAAGATTTAACACACGATCCAATTCAAGACATCCCATTGACCAAGCCCCGGTTCAGATCCAATGACGTCACCGCGGCGGAGCCCCGGATTTAATTCGGTTGACGTCAATTCTCGGGCAAGCGGGGCTGTGTCAGTCACGATTTAATCAAGATTTAATTCAAGAACGGGGACGGTCGCCAATTCCCCCCTCCCCCCAAGATCCCCTTCCCGATCCAATTCAAGATCCCCGGGCCCCTCCCCCCCTAGTCCCCGGGCCCCTCCCCCCCCGGGCCAATCAAGATTCCCCCACCTCACGATTCACCTTCAAGGCCTCGACATTGAGCCGATTCAAATCGCCAGCGCTTCAATTCAAGCCTCCGGTCAAGCCCGGTCCGGTCCCTCCAATTCTAGATCCCCGCAAATATTGTCCGGCAAAGCAACGGGGGACGTGAAGAAAGGTTCCGCCTTGAGCTCGGCTGTTGTGGAGCCGGCAACTCGTCTGTGGTCAAATCAAGATTCAAATCTACATCCAATTCTAGATCCAATTCTAGATTTAATTTAAGATTCAAATCACGATTCAATTCAAGATTTTATTCAAGATCCAATTCAAGATTCAATTCAAGATTTAATTCTAGATCCAATTCAAGATTCAATTCAAGATTCAATTCAAGATCCAATTCAAGATTCAATTCAAGATTCAATTCAAATTCTAGATCCAATTCAAGATCCAATTCAATTCATTCAAGATTCAATTCAATTCAAGATTTCAATTCAAGATCCAATTCTAGATCCAATTCTAGATCCAATTCAAGATTCAATTCTAGATCCAATTCAAGATTCAATTCAAGATTCAATTCAAGATTCAATTCAAGATTCAGATTCAATTCACGATTCAATTCAAGATTTTATTCAAGATTCTATTCAAGATCCAATTCTAGATCCAATTCAAGATTCTATTCAATTCTAGATCCAATTCTAGATTTAATTCAAGATTCAAATCACGATCCAATTTCAGATTCAATTCAAGATTCAATTCAAGATTCAATTCTAGATCCAATTCTAGATCCAATTCTAGATCCAATTCAAGATTCAATTCCAGATCCAATTCGAGATCCAATTCAAGATTCAATTCAAGATTCAATTCTAGATCCAATTCAGGATTCAATTCAAGATTCAATTCAAGATTTCAATTCAATTCAAGATTCAATTCAAGATCCAATTCAGGATTCAATTCAAGATTCAATTCTAGATCCAATTCAGATTCAATTCAAGATTCTATTCAAGATCCAATTCAAGATTCAATTCAAGATTCTATTCAAGATTCAAACCAAGATTCAGATTTGCAGATTTTCATAGGTAAATGGTAGGTTGTCCTCAATTGCAAGGGGGATTCGAAAATCAAAAGACTTACGGTAAATTTATCAAGAAGATATCTACTTGCCTTGAGGCCTGTTTCTGGGAGATTCAATGGACTGTTTCCTCGTTTGAGACATCTGTCCTGTGGAAGATATGGAGCAAGATTGTCCACCTTCTGTTTCTTTGAATCCGCTGTTATAGTTCAATATTAAATATTTTAATATTTTAGTTTAATTTAGAGAAACAGCACAGAAACGCGTTTACCAGCGATCCCCGCACACTAACACTATCCTGCACACACAAGGGACAATTTACAATTTTAACAAAGCCATTTAACCTACAAACCTGCAAGTCTTTGGAGTGTGGGAGGAAACCGGAGCACCCGGATAAAACCCACGCGGGTCACAGGGCGAACGTACAAACTCCGTACAGACAGCAAGCGTGGTCAGGATCCAACCCGGGTCTCTAGCGCTGTAAGGCAGCAACTCTACCTCTCCACCACCATGCCACCATTTTAAATTGTGGATTTATGTACCGATTGGGTGAAGTATTTGATATCAATTTCATTTAGTTTGGATCCCATGGAATAAAACTTCCCCTACTCTCTGATCGGCAGACTGTGGTCGTCAAAATAGGTTCCTACCTTGAATACAGTTCGATACGCTGCATTGAGTGTGGATGGGAGGCACTTTTCAATTTGTCAATGATGTACCGGATCAGGATGAGGAAAATAATGAGAACAATCACCAAAGTGGAGATCATGGCTGCTGCAACGTACAAAACAAACATAGTAAACCCTAAATTTATGAAAATTGATGACATTATTTTCTCCCTATATGAGAATAGCTCCTGGCCTTACCCTTGTGGGGCAGTGGGCAGGTGCTATAGACCTGCACGGGAAGGTAGACGCTCCCGGCCCCACGAGTCTCGGGCAGATGGGGCTCGTCAGCCTGGGAAGGCAGTCCATCTAGGAGAGGAAAAACACTGATTTAAAACCTCCGCTGCCTTGTGGCCATATCCAGTCAATATGGAAAAGGTTCCAGGAGTAAACCTCAAGAAAATCCAGAGTCGGAGCCCCTAAGGCAGTTCGTTGTTGTCTACAACCTCGCTCTGGCAGCTCCTGCGACGGCGCTGGTGCCAAACTGTAACGGCCCTGCTGTTCCTTTGGATCGATCAGCGACGTGGAGAAGGGGGACATGCTTCATGGGCAACAGCCTGTCCTCCATATGACATCGCCCAGGCTTGCATTCGACCAGGATGCATCACACCCATGGTCAGTCATGACCAAGGAGGGCCCACTACTACTACTAGCACTTCCTCTTGTTATGTTTGTTTTTGGGGCATGTAATCATCGCTGGCAAGACTTGAGTTTATCATCCTTACCTAAACAACCTCGGAAGGTGTTGGTGACCAGCCGTCATGAACCGCTCCCTTTCTTCGGGTGAAGGTCCTGCAGAGCTGTTGGTGGCAAAATGAACAGTATTTAAACAAATGACAATGAAGGAAAAGTAAAGGAAGACAAAAATGCTGGAGTTTCACCTGCTGAGTTTCTCCAGCAATTTTGTCTACCTTCGATTTTTCCAGCATCTGTAGTTCTTTCTTAAACATGAAGGACAAGTAAGATGTTTCCAAGTCATGGACTTGAAGGGAAGCCTACAGAGGGTATTGGAGTCATCGAAACTTTGGCCCAACTTTCCCATGCTGAGTAACATGTCCCATTTACACTAGCCCCACCTGCCTGCGTTTGACCCATATCCCTCTAAAGCTGTCCTAATTCATTATTGCCACAGAAGGCTGTGGAGGCCACATCAATGCACATGTTTAAGGAGGAGATTGAGAGATTCGAGCCAGCACCGCCATTCAATGTGATCATGGCTGATCATCCACAATCAGTACCCCGTTCCTGCCTTCTCCCCATATCCCCTGACTCCGCTATCTTTAAGAGCCCTATCTAGCTCTCTCTTGAAAACGTCCAGAGTACCGGCCTCCACCGCCCTCTGAGGCAGAGAATTCCACGGACCCGCGACTCTCTGTGTGAAAAAGTGTTTCCTCGTCTCCGTTCTAAATGGCTTACCCCTTATTCTTTCCTTGTATCACTTGCCAAATCGAGAAGAAGAAAATGAAATTAGAAGTGGGGACTCATCTAAATAGTAGGCAAGCATCTGGTACGAGAAGGTTCTCGATTGGAAACCATGGCAACATAATCCTGAATCATCGAGTGAAATCACAATGACACCTTCTTCTGGTCAGCGTCTCAGCGTAGGGTGGTTTTCAGTTGTAAACACACTGATGTAGCACAGTGTGGGAGTGGATATTATTTACCAGAGTACAATAGCAGGCAAAGCTCACATGGAATGTGAGAATTAAAACATATTGCGAGGATTTACTTAGATTTTTCATGTGGAACAGGGAGGCTAATGTGTTAGAGTCACAAAGTCACACAGCACGGTATCGCAGTATAGAAGTGTGAAAACGGAGACAGTTTCTTCCCAGCTGTTATCAGGCAACTGAACCATCCTACCACAACCAGAGAGCAGTGCTGAACTACTGTCTACATCTTTGGTGACCCTCGGGTCTATCCTTGATTGGACTTTGCTTGGTTTACCTTGCACTAAATGTGCAAACTAAATCCATGTGAGCCACTAAACTCACAGAGAGTGGTGAGTCTGTGGAATTCTCACAGAGATGGTGAGTCTGTGGAATTCTCACAGAGAGTGGTGAGTCTGTGGAATTCTCACAGAGAATGGTGAGTCTGTGGAATTCTCTGCCTCAATGGAGGCAGATTCTCTGGATGCTTTCAAGAGAGGGCTAGATAGGGCTCTTAAAGATAGCGGAGTCAGGGGATATGGGGAGAAGGCAGGAACGGAGTACTGATTGGGGATGATCAGCCATGATCACATTGAATGGCGGTGCTGGCTCGAAGGGCCGAATGGCGTCTACTCCTGCACCTATTGTCTAATGTCTATTGTTATTTCCTTATCATGTATCTATGCACTTTAAATGGGTCACTGTAATCATGTATTCTCTTTCTGCTGACTGGTTAGCACGCAACAAAAAATCTTTTCACTGTACTGTACCTCAGTACATGCGACAATAAACTAAAGTAAACTAAACAGGCCTTTCAGCTCAGCTTGTTCAAGCTGACCAAGATATTCCATCTACACCAGGCCCATGTCACTTTAAACCTTTCCTATCCATGTTTACAAGGAACTGCAGATGCTGGTTTACAAAATAAAAAGGCACAATGTGTTGGAGGAACTCAGCGGGTCAGGCAGTATCTCCAGACAACATGGATAAACAATAGTCTGAAGAAGGGTCCCAACTTGAAAGACCACATATCCATTTTCTGCCTGACCTGGAAAGAGTGAGTGTGGGGAGAATGTTTCCATTAGTGTGGAAAGTCTAGGAGCAGAGGTCATAGCCTAAGAATTAAAGGAAGTTCGTTTGGGAAGGAGATGAGGAGGAATTTCTTTAGTCAGAGGTGTGGTGAATCTGTAGATTCATTGTTACAGAAGGCTGTGGAGGCCAAGTCAATGGATATTTTTAAGGCAGTGATAGATAGGTTCTTGATTAGTATGGACGTCGGAGTTATGGGGAGGAGGCAGGAGATGGGATTAGATAGATCAGCCATGATTGAATGGCGGAGTAGACTTGATGGGCCGAATGGCCTAATTCTGCTCCTATCACTTATGATCCGCTGAATTTCTCCAGCACTTTGAGGCTAAATTGCTGATGAGCGAATGGGAGATGTAGTTCCGATTTTCCATTCTCATTCCTGTTTTCATATCTCGGGCTTTCCTTTCCTTGTCTTGATAACCTACTCCAAACCACAATTCTCTCAGATCCCTTTGTTCCTCCATTTCTAGCCTCTGTGTAATCTCAAATTTAATAACGCCAACTAACTACCTGTTCCCCGAAATCTGGACTTCCCACTCCGAGTCTCCTCACACCATTTGTCCCACAATAAGATAGACACAAAACGCTGGTGTAACTCACTGTATCAGACAGCAACTCTGGAAAAAGGAATAGGTGACGATTTGGGTCTCGATCAGAAACGTCACCTATCCATGTTCTCCACAGATGCTGCCTGTCCCGCTGAGTTACTTCAGAACTCTGTGAAACGTCACCTATCCATGTTCTCCACAGATGCTGCCTGACCCGCTGAGTTACTTCAGAACTCTGTGAAACGTCACCTATCCATGTTCCCCACAGATGCTGCCTGACCCGCTGACTTACTCCAGCACTCTGTGAAACGTCACCTATCCATGTTCTCCACAGATGCTGCCTGACCCGCTGAGTTACTCCAGCACTCTGTGAAATGTCACCTATCCATGTTCTCCACAGATGCTGCCTGACCCGCTGACTTACTCCAGCACTCTGTGAAACGTCACCTATCCATGTTCTCCACAGATCCTGCCTGTCCCGCTGAGTTACTCCAGCTTTTTGTGTCTATCTTCGGTTTAAACCAGCATCTGCAGTTCCTTCCTGCACTTTTCTCTTTGCCTTTACACTAAGCTTTTTGTCAGCTGGTCTGATATATTATTATTTTAATTTCAATAACAATTTAAAAATACATTTTGGGGTTGTTTTACTGTTTTAAGGGTGGGGTTCTTTACAATGCATTCTTTTGGAGGAATGAAACTCAAGCCCTTCCCGACAATGCATTAAATGGAGGAAAATATTTGTCTTGTCATCTTGCCTTGGACACATGCCAATTATCTTGAAACCCGCAGGAAAGAACTACAGATGCTGTTTAACACCGAGGATAAACACAAAATGCCGGAGTAACTCAGTGGGTCATGCAGCATCTCCGGAGAGAAGGAATGGACGATGTTTCAGTCTGAAATGAAACGCACACACTCCTCCTCTCCAGATATGCTGCCTGCCCCACTGAGCTACTCCATGTTTTTGTGTCTGTCTTCATATCTAACTTCAGACTTCTAAAAACATAATGAACAGGAGAGGAGATGTAATTGTTTGAAGTTTTAGTTTAGTTTAGAGAAACTTTAATTCTCCTTCCCATTCCGACACAGACCTATTTGTGCTGGGCCTCCTCCATTGTCACAGTGAGGCCCAGCGCAAATTGGAGGAACTGCATCTCATATTTCTCTTGAGCAGCTTACACCCCAGTGGCATGAACATTGACTTCTCTAACTTCAGATAGCCCTTGCTTTCTCTTTCCATCGCTTCACCTTCCCAATCAATAGTCAATAGTCAATTTAATTGTCATTTGGACCCCTGGAGGTCCAAACGAAATGCCGTCCCAGTTAAAAGCATCTGTGACTCGTCTTGAAGATACCGCAGTGTGGGTGTGCCTTCAGTCCAACTATTTGTTCTCATAGTTACAATATCATTATACAATATACACTCCAAGTTCAAATGTTAGGCTCATCTATCAACACAGCTCTCCTTCCAACCCTCCCTTATCATGTGTCTGTACACTATAAAATGGCTCGATTGTAATCATGCATTGTCTTTCCGCTGACTGGATAGCACGCAACAAAAGCACCTCACTGATCTAGCTTGTCCAGTCCTTTTATAATTTTAAATGTTTCTATAAGATACCCCCTCATCCTTCTAAAACTCCAGTGAATACAAGCCTAGTCTTTTCAATCTTTCCTCATATGACAGTCCCGCCATCCCAGGGATCAATCTCGTGAACCTACGCTGCACTGCCTCAATTACAAGGATGTTGTTCCTCATACTCTCAAACTCGCCTGATGAGTTAATTCCCAGGGCCAGAGACTCTCGCTGAAAATTGAGGGACAGGGGTTCTCGACAGAATAAATGGGCAGATGTGACATCCACCTGCAAGAGGGAGAGAAAGCAGATGGGGAGAAGTGAACAGAATTGGCAAAAATCCAGAGAGGATGACTGAAACAGGTTTTACTTCACATTGTTGTTTGTGATCAGGAATGTGCCGCTCCAGCTAGGGTGGAGGCACCGTACTCAATTAGAATGTTTAAGATAGTTTTGTATTTATGTATTGCTCTGAAGATAAGTAAACATATTTTCACAAAGAGGGTTATGAAACATTTGGACAAGGTGTACCATGAGGAAATATCTGGACAGTTGTCAAAAAGGAGGGAGAGAAAGAAACAAGTAAGCAAGTAAGTTTATTGGCCAAGTATTCACATACAAGGAATTTACCTTGGTGCTCCGCCCGCAAGTAACAACATGACATACAGTGACAGTTACGAGATTATGAGTAAACAAGAGATTTTTATGAAGGAGACGCCCAAGTTCGCGGTCCCAGTGGTGGACTGAGGAAAACAGAGTTGCTTGTCGGGGGCAGAATGGGAGAAGCCCAGAGATCTTGGTGAGATGTGGGGCTGAAGGGGGTACACTTGTTCATGACTGCTCTCTGCATCGGCACTGAATCTCTCCAAGTGAACAAGGGAGGAGGATTGGCTGAACTTGGTTGCCTTCCACCAACAGTGAAGAAAGCTGTGGTGGATGTGTGTGTTAAATTTCATTGTGTATAGAAACATAGAAATTAGGTACAGGAGGAGGCCATTCGGCCCTTCGAGCCTGCACCGCCATTCAATATGATCATGGCTGATCATTCAACTCAGTATCCCGTACCTGCCTTCTCTCCATACCCCCTGATCCCCTTAGCCACAAGGGCCACATCTAACTCCCTCTTAAATATAGCCAATGAACTGGCCTCAACTACCCTCTGTGGCAGAGAGTTCCAGAGATTCACCACTCTCTGTGTGAAAAAAGTTCTTCTCATCTCGGTTTTAAAGGATTTCCCCCTTATCCTTAAGCTGTGACCCCTTGTCCTGGAAGACATCATTGTGTGTTCTTTTTAAGTGTATCGCTGCTGGCAAATTCATATCACTGCACCTTTGGGTGCATGTGACGAATAAAGTTGACTTTGACTTTGACTCTATTTCAAGTTTATTTTTCACTCTCAAGTTCAATTTTCCATCGTGCAAAAGATACATCTTCTAGATGCGCTGGGACACATCCTCGGTGATGTGACCTGGGGGTCATTGGGTGTTTCGGGTCTCACAACATCAGACACCCTCGCCCAGGCCACCCAGCCGGGGTTGATCAGGGCCCAGCAGCAACTGCCCATGGATCGGCCATCTTAGTAACCACTCTGCAGGGGTTGGGAGACTCTAGTGCAGTGGTTCCCAACCTTTCTTAGCTCATGGCCCCCTTTAATTTTTCTGTGTCCCCCCCCCTGACATTATTAGCGGGAAAAAAAGTACTTCAATATTAAAATACATTCCTTTAAAATATCAATTGCACATATATTCTCTTTTATTTAATTCCACAAACATCAAAAATATTTCAACTACATAGAATTAAATTTATTAGAACTGAAATTTAGGAGGCAACAGTGTGGTAGCTCTGTGGCCCCCTTCATTGAACATGTGGCCCTCTAAATCCCAAAATCTTTCTGTGGCCCCCCTGAAATTTGCCATGGATATGGCCCCAGGCTGGGAATCACTGCTCTAGTGCGTGGAGGGACTGGGCTCTGTGGGGTGAGTCCTGGCCTGGCTCCTCCTGCGTCTCACCAGGTTCAAGGCCTGTGCGTACCCTGCATTTCTTTCTCCTTTGCCGAGCATTTCATTCTTGCCTGATGGATGTTTAGGCCACGGTGGTTCATTAGGTCTTTCCGTAGGTTTATTGGGTGACTTTCTCATGAAAGACACAGACTGGGGTGCTAACCCAGCCTGTCCCGGGTGCCGTCTTTCAATTATTCAACTGATGTTGAATTTCTCAACTACTCAATTTCCAGTCAACTAAACATTGATTTTAGTTTAGTTTAGAGATACAACATGGAAACAGGCCCTTTGGCCCATTGAATCCACAGCGACCATCGATCACCCCTTTGTACTAGATCTACATTCTCCCACTTTCTCATCCATCCCCGACACATTAGGGGCAATATTACAGAGGTCAATTAACCTATTAACATCTGTGGGATGTGCAAGGAAACCAGATTACCCAGGTTACCCAGTTATTATAGAAACATAGGAAATAGATGCAGGAGTAGGCCATTCGGCCCTTCGAGCCAGCACCGCCATTCAATATGATCATGGCTGATCATCCAAAATCAGTACCCCGTTCCTACTTTCTCCCCATATCCCTTCATTCCATTACCCCTAAGAGCTAGATCTAACTTTTTCTTGAAAACATCCAGTGAATTGGCCTCCACTGCCTTCTGTGGCAGAGAATTCCACAGATTCACAACTTTCTGGTGAAAAAGTTTTTCCTCATTTCAATCCTAAATGGCCGACCCCTTATTCTTAAACTGTGACCTCTGGTTCTGGACTCCCCCAACATTGGGAACGTGTTTCCTGCCTCTAGCGTGTTCAAACCCTTAAGAATTGTATATGTTTCCATAAAATTCCCTCTCATCTTTCTCAATTCCAGCGAATACAAAGCCCAGTCGACCCATTCTTTCGTCGGTACAGTTGGATGATCAGCCATGATCATATTGAATGGCGGTGCAGGCTCGAAGGGCCAAATGGCCTACTCCTGCACCTATTTTCTATGTTTCTATCATATATCAGTCCTGCCATCCAAAGAATTGACCTGGTGAGGCAACGCTGCACTCCCTCAATAGCAAGAATGTCCTTCCTCAAATGAGGAGACCCGTCACAGTGGGAACGTGCAAACTCCGCACATACAGCACCCAAGGTCAGGATTGAACCCGGGTCTCTGGCACTGCGAGGTAACAGTTCTCCCAGCTGAGCCACTCTGCTGCCTTTGCGGCAAGGATCCTGTTGCAAGGGTATTTTAGGACCAGGTAGAAGGGTTAATGAAGCAGTGGTGCCACAGTCATTGGTACCAAAGATCCCTTAGGATATTTGATTAGTACTTGCCAAGGTGTGGATGATGTTGTGGGGATTCTTGCCGTCTGACGTCCTGGCAATAGCTGCGACCTTTGAAAGCACCAGGACCAGGACGGATCGATGTGTTATGTGTTTATATATATATTTATATCATGGTATATGGACACATTTATCTGTTTTGTAGTAAATGTAATTCTGGAGAGTCAAAAGAGCACTCGGAACAACAACCGGCTCTGTAGAACGGAGCGGTTCAGGAGATCCTTCACCCCTGCAGCCATTAGATTTTATCATTCGGACCGCTAGGCTGTAGAGGGATGTATTTTTGCAATTTTTAATTTTTAATTATTAATTATCGGTCTTTTTAAGTATTTATTGCTCTCGGGGTAGTGTCCATAGTGTAAATGTATTTTCTGTCTGCCCTTGGGTTTGTTGTTGGAGCTTCTGGACATCTGAATTCAGGTGGAGTAACTTAAACGGCTGTTAGAAGAGCGGTTAGGATTCCTTCACCCCTGCTGTTGTTTATTTTTATCGTTCCAGGACGTCCTCCAATTTTTGCAATTTTACCTTTATCATTCGATCGAAAACATGTTCTATTTGTCTGATAGATTGATATCATGGTATAGCACACATTTTTCCCAATTTTAATTATTCTGGAGAGTCAAAAGAGGCATCGGTCCGGCTTTAGAATTGCTTTCGGAATCTGTGTGTATTGTTGGTATTTCTGTCTGCTTCGTTTTAATCTGTGAATTGTCCTGGGGGATCATTTAAGTATTCTATATTAAATTTTTGTCTATTTTCTGAATTTCCTGAGGGATTTAAGTAAATTTCCCTAGGGGATTAATTATGCCTACTTCTGTGTGCTTAAGCAAAGCAAGAATTTCATTGTCCTATACAGGGACACATGACAATAAACTCACTTATAACTTGAACTTGAGTAGGAAGGAACTGCAGATGCTGGTTTAAACCGAGGATAGACACAAAATGCTGCAGTAACTCAGCTGGTCAGACAACACCTCAGGAGAGAAGAAATGGGTGACATTGCCTGACCCGCTGAGTTACTCCAGTATGTGGTGTCTATCTTTAATGTGTGCCGGTCTCTCATTAGTTTTTACTTGCTGGATTCAGTCCAATGGATGAAACGAGATCATTTGACAAGCGAAATCCGCCGGGTCTCACATTACCTTTGCATTTCTTAACCAGGGCTGTGTCATTCACTAACGGGGGTGAATTGGATCAATGGTATACGATAGAAAATCAGTCTGATAGAAAAGGCGACCAAGGTTGCGGTTGGTTTTGTTGAGAACCTCACTGGTTAATTGCGGGGGGGGGGTGGGGGTTGACCTGGTCTGGAGGTGGAATTTTCATTTTCAAGGCGGTGGGAACGCCCAAATGTTCCTCCTCCTCCACCAGTCTGCTCACCGCCCTGTAATAAGGCTGGAACTCTCGGTTGCTGGGTTAGTTTCTTGCTGATCTCAACAGCAGAGAGTATTCCAGGCCAGCTAAGAGTTTGCAGAGGGCAGGTGTAACGCTTCTGTGGCAGCCATGGGTCTCAAGATCGAAATAAGCTATTGGTAAGACTGGGGTGGAATTATGCTAACCCTCCATTTAGAATGCATTCGGATAGTTCGACACAATTCTTCACCGGGGACAGGCAGTGGTAGCATCTCTGGAGAGAAGGAATGGGTGACGTTTGGGGTCGGGACCCTTCGTTGAACGACTCCAGCTTTTTGTGTCTATCTTCGGTGCAAACCAGCATTCCTTCCCACATCTTTCTTCATCGCGTTTCTCCTCTTTTTTGCTTGCTCCGTGTCTGTGCGTAGCTTGAGATTTTAAACGCCTTGGTTTCTCCGTGTAACATCGGGGTCGCAAATTGATCAGCGGGCGTCGCTTATTTTTTTTTAGTACTTTTTGTTTTGTGTGCTTTACCAAATTAAGACACTTGAGAAACGCTGATTGCGGGACAATTCATTCCAGTATTTATTCAGACAGACACAAGGAACTGCAGATGTCAGACTCTTCGGCAAAACATAAATGTGCTGGAGGAACAACTTGCCAGTTCCAGACCTGAAAAGTCGTCTGTCCATTCCCTCCACAGATGACCCGCTGATATACTCCAGCTTTTTGTGTCTATCCTCCACGGATTTTGCCTGGCCTGCCGAGTTTCCTCCAGCAGTTTGTTCTTGCTGCTAGTGTGTGTGTGTGTGTGTGTGTGTGTGTGTGTGTGTGTGTGTGTGTGTGTGTGTGTGTGTGTGTGTGTGTTGTGTGTGTGAACATATCCATGTTTTTCTTTAACGTGCTGTGACTACATTAATATTTTGGCCAAATTTCCTGATAAGTCATAGAAGTAGACCATTCGGTCCGTCGAGCCTGATGTTGACCGACACTGGGTTGAAGTGGGAGAATCGCAAGCAACACAGAATGTTTCCACAAGGAACTGCAGATGCTGGTATACGAGAAAGGCAACGTGCTGGAGTAACTCAGTGGGTCGTGCAGCATCTCCGGGGAACATGGATAAGAGACGTTTGGGTCGGACCGATTTGGGAGAAGAGGAGGTGGTAGAGGGGAGAGAAAGCTAGAGGAGAGGCGGGGCAGCGATAGTACAAATGTGTAAGGAAGGAACTGTAGATGCGAGTTTACACCAAAGATAGACCCAAAATGCTGGAGTAACTCAGCATCTGCTGACGTTTCGGGTCGAGACCCGAATCTGAAGAAGTGTCTCGGCCTGAAACGTCACCCATTCCTTCTACCCAGAGATGCTGCCTGTCCCGCTGAGTTACTCCAGCAATTTTGTGTCTATTTTGGGGGAGAAACAAAATCTGCTTATCAAAATCCCTATCACTTACAGCTCCTTGTGTCTGACAGTGTGAACATCTAGCATGGCATCAACAAGAGTTTTGAATGATCAGAACACAATTGTAAATCTGGACCTTTTTCTATTGAAGATGAAAAAGACAAGGGCCTTTATATAGATAAAAATGCCGGAGAAACTCAGCGGGTGAGGCAGCATCTATGGAGTAAAGGAATAGGTGAGACCCGAAACGTCACCTATTCCTTCACTCCATAGATGCTGCCTCACCCGCTGAGTTTCTCCAGCATTTTTATCTACCTTCGATTTTTCCAGCATTTGCAGTTCCTTCTTAAACACAGGGCCTCTATAACGCAATAACTCAATTGTATTAGGATATTTAGCGCCTTTGAATTAAATACTGTTGCATGTGTACCGTGGGGTTTAAAATCTCAGCATACTTGTACAAAATGTAAAATGTTGAGTGCGGGTTGTTTTTGATTTCGCATGGGGAATTGGAGTGTTGGAGAATCCCTTTCCCGGAGGTTTTTGTCAACCTCCCTACCTGCAACCTCCGGGAACCGCACGGAAACCTTGGGTGGGGCGCAAAGTCTCCAGAGGTCTCCGTTCAATTTTCCTAAGTGGGACAGGGGCATTATATACCAGTCCACCACTGGTGAGCAAACAGTACTTGCATAGAATTGTTTTGGAAGTAAATCTGGGTGCTTTCTGTACTGAAATAAACGTTTCCAATTTAATGGAAGATACTAATCTTTTCTCCTTTTCTCTAGTAATTCCTGAGGGTATCGCGGCAAGGTAAGCACAAATGCTTGCGTTAATATTGACATTAACATTGAGTCTGAATATCCCAGATCATTTTGCAGCCAATCAGCACGCAGAAATTCGGGTTAAATCGGGTTGATCTCGGGCGCTGTCTGTGTGGAATATGCTTGCTCTTGCTGTGACTGCGTGGGTTTGCTGTGACTCTGGGTGCGCTGGCCTCCTCCCACCCCCCCCCCCCCCCCCCCCCCCCCCCCCCCCCCCCCGAAGTGCAGGATTGTAGGTGAATTGCCCCAAGTATGTGGGGAATGGGGGTGAGAAAATGGGACAACTTAGATCTAAGTAGGTATGTTACAAAACCTACCTGAATCGTCATTGGGAATCTGCCCTCAGCCATGTCGGCGATTTTGGCGCTGTTTGGAGGGGGCGGGTTTAAAACGCGATTTTTACTAGGCTGTACTAATCGCATATGTTCAGCCTAGTAAATCATTAACGAAAAATCGCTGCAAGACCCGGTCGCAAAAGGTATTATTAGTTTTATAGGCCTCGATAATATAGTTATAATAGATTTAAAATTACTCTCTCATTCCACAACCTCTCGCAGCCCCAGGGTTTTATAAAGCAAACAATTAAAGGTATGTACCTTATTTTTACATTAAATGGGGCATATATATAACCCTATATATCAAGTTATCTATAACTTAGTTCATTTTGGGCTTTTTATATCCCGCAGTATTTTTCTCGGCATTTGAGGGCACTAATCCAGCGCGATGTCAACGTTCTAAACCAGCGCGTTCACAGAAACCCACTAGAAAGCCGATTTAAATGGGCATTTATGTACAGCAATTGAACACTAAATTCCTTCCATTTGGCCTATAAATTAATGTAAATTAGATATAAAAATCATGTTATATTGTGAATTATTTGTGAATAATCTTTGGACACTTAGGCTATTTAAAAATGTTAATCTTTCCTTAAGAAATGGGCGTTTGACTATCCAAGATCACAGCTTTTTTGTAATGTCCATTGAAAATCAATAGGGAACAAGATGCTAATTTCCGAGTATGAAAATGGTCATAACTTTTTTAATACTTGAGATATGAAAGTGAATTTGGTGTCAAATTAAACTTATTGTTATGCTTTATCTGATGGGATAAATTGCAGACTTGATTTTTTAAATCTCAAAATTTTGTAACATTGCTAGATCTAGGGCGTTTCCTTGTTGTATCTCTCTAAATTATTCCCTTTTTAAGCTGTTTTGGTAGTGTAAACATCATAGTTATGCAAGAACTGTGGCAATCAATTGAGTTCACTTCTTCTTGCGTATGGTGTGCACAGCTTAAAGTTGTAGGACAACTTGTTCTATTTGATTGTGCACGCCAGGTTGATTGCATTCGTTAAATCTCCCACCCCAATGGTTTCACTAGGAGCACACATAAATTGTTAGGGGATAAATATTGGTTCTAAGACACCACAAAGACCTCTTGTTATTATTCCAAAGTATTGCCGTTAAGAACTTGTGGGACCATTTGGGAGTGCAAGAAAGACTTGTGCAATGTGCAGCATATCTGAGTTTACTCTGCTTCAGTGCTGGCCTAGACTTGCATGATCCAATCGGTAAGGCAGGTTTAGTAGCGCAAGCTTGCAGCTGCCACTGAAATATGTAACATTATAAACGGGGTGCGGAGCCCAAACCAAATGACATGAACATGGAATCCTGACATCCAAGAGTGGAGACCGGTGAGTGGTTTTCCACGTGGTAGTACACAAACAGGGTAGTCTAGTACCTGAATATAGCCTTATTGTTTTCGTATTATTTTGCAAATGTTTTCAAGCAAACGTGATTTTGTATTACATTTGAGATTTAACGGGGTGAGTGGAAAATAACTAACTTTGTTTCCATTTTCTTTAGTTCCACCAAATCAAGAAAATACTCCAAAATGAGTTTCCCGGTGAACTTGAAATCGTAAGTGGATGCTACCACGATCAGCTGGCTTTTTAATGCTGGGTTGTGATATAACCACTCAATAGGCTCCCTACTATTCAATTTATTGCAGGAACCACCATGAAGAAGAGGGGGGGGGGGGGGAGCTAAGGAGGAGGAAGGGAGAGAACAAATAACCTTTATACCTGCCCTTTACATGGTGACTATTTACATACCTTGGGTCTGCAAGCATAGAATTTCACTGTGACTTCTCACAATAAAGTATTCTATTCAATTCAATACCATACCGCTTTGAAGTTCAATAGATTGGGGTGGTGAATTTGTGGAATTTATTGCCACAGAAGGCTTTGGAGGCCAAGTCAATGGATTTTTTTTTAAGGCCGAGATAGATTCTTGATTAGTACGGATGTCAGAGGTTATGGGGTGAAGGCAGGGGAATGGGCTTAGGAGAGAAAGATAGATTGGCCATGATTGAACGGCCTAATTCTGCTCCAGTCATTCACTGTATGAACACATTATTCACTGTGATGCAAGGTAGATACAGTGGAATATCTGAGCAGAAGAAGTGACAAGGAGACCCGAGCTGAATAAAACTAATTGATCCATATAATTCCAATTTACTTTGGGAAGAATTGTTTTGCTGTGAGGGGTCAAAAAATCTGGAGGCTTATATTTAAAGCAATTGATTGAAGAATTTAAATTATGATGTTGACTTTTAGAATTGACCATTTAAAAAGAAAGTCGAGGTTGAAAACCTAAATGTATTAAAATGTATATATTAAAAATAAATGGAATGTATTTGTGTAGTGACCTCCAGTTTAAATTCCATTTTGAATATTTTGGAGGACCAAGAAACCAAGAACATTGAGAACTGGAAGATTGGGTGAAGTAATCTTTATTTTGACCAGCAGAAATATAATGGACTAAGTCGCCATTTTCCCTAATTAAATACATTTAATGTACAATATACACAGGTATTCAGAGTTATAGAATGATACAGCGTGGAAACAGGCCCTTCGGCCCAACTTGCCCACACCGTCCAACATGCCCCAGCTACACGCATTCCACCTACCTGTGTTTGGTCCATATCCCTCCAAATCTGTCCTATCCATGCAACTGTATAACTGTTTCTTAAACGTTGGGATAGTCCCTGCCTCAACTACCTCCTCTGGCAGCTTGTTCCATACACCCACCATCCTTTGTCTGAAAAAGGTACTCCTCAGATTCCCATTAAATCTTTCCCCCTTCACCTTGAACCAATGTCCTCTGGTCCTCGATTCCCCTACTGTGGGCAAGAGACTCTGTGAATCTACCCGATCTATTCCTCTCATGATTTTATACACCTCTATAAGATCACCCTTCATCCTCTTGCGCTCCAAGGAATAGAGTCCCAGCCTACTCAACCTCTCCCTACAGCTCAGACCATCTAGTCCTGGCAACATCCCTGTAAATATGGTAAATTTAGATTGTAAATATAACGGAGGTCGCAATCTGTGCCGGCTGTCTAGTTCTCTTTGTTCTTCGGCTGTGCATTGATTTCGAACTTTATTTTTCAGGATGGGAAACCAGTTGGTGGAAATACTGGCTGCTTTGAGGTTGTAGTAAAGGATTCAGGCACCGTTCTGTTTTCTAAACTGGTTAGTGACAATTGTGTGTTGCCTGTCACCTTGCCGTCATTTCAAACTTTCCTTTAATTGTTGTGAGTTTGGGTGTTGCAATTTGTTCTTCATGTATCTGGTATACACAGATGGGCACTGCATGATACGTGGCAATGCTTCAGCAGTGTGCATGGTTGCCCTGCTGGCTTGATCCAACACGTGATAAGGATATAGGAAACCTCTGGAGACTTTGCGCCCCACCCAAGGTTTCCGTGCGGTTCCCGGAGGTTATTGTCAGTCTCCCCGCCTGCAACCTCCGGGAACCTTGGGTAGGGCACAAAGTCTCCAGAGGTTTCCGTTCAGGTTTCCCCAAGTGGGACAGGGGCATTACAGCGTTAGATACACTGGTTCAAACCTGACCACGGATGCTGTCTGTTTGGTTTGTTCGTTCTTCCCGTGACCTGCGTGGATCTCCGGTTTCCTCCCACACTCCAGACGTCCAGGTTTGCAGGTTAATTGGCTTGGTAAAAATTGTAAGCTGACCCCAGTGTGTCTCTCAGTGGTTCTCAAATGGGGGTACGCGTACCCCTGGGGGTACGTGAAAGCACTCCAGGGGGTACGTGAGATTTTAAAATATAGGCCTACATATATTTTAAAAGTAGCATCCATGCAAAAATCCCGCTGGTTAGGGGGTACTTGGCTGAAAAAATATTTCACAGGGGGTACATCACTGAGGTTGAGAACACTGGTGTAGATAATAAGGTGCAGGGATTGCGGTTGGCACAGGCTCTGTGGGCCGAGGTGCCTGTTTCCACGCTGTATTTCTAAACTAATACTGCCAATAGGTGCCCTAGAAATCAAGTTCAAATAAAGAATCTGCAATTGTGATACAATTTGTAGTCATAGGATTTTGACCTGGGCCCGGTACAATTTGACGACTGCCACAACAAGTCAACAGAGGAAATGTTGGAGGAAGGAACTGTAGATGCTGGTTCAAACTGTAGATAGACATAAAATGCTGGAGTAACTCAGTGGGACAGGCAGCATCTTTGGAGAGAAGGAATGGGTGACGTTTCGGGTTGAGACCCTTCTTCAGACTACCAATGCATATAATCCAGATGCACCTTTAAAACTGAAGTGAAAATGAAAGCTATATTTAAAACTGAATGCTATATTGTATTGCAGTTGTATTTTATCTTGAGATGTTTGCCTATTAAGTCTATGACTGCTGGAAAACTAAGGGTCAATGCATTCATGTGTTTTCAAACAGCATGAAAAGATCAGGCTTAATGAGGATGCATTTAACATGATAGTGACACGAATGAAAGCAGCCCTTAATCAGTCAATGCAGAAGATGTAATTCTCAGGTGAGATGTTGATTTTGTAAGTCAATGAACCATTAAAGAATCAAGAATGTTAAATGTAGATTTGGCGACCGTTTCGCTGAATACTTTGCTCGGTCAGTCTAGGCCTAAAGGATCTCCTGGTTGCTAACCATTTCAACTCCTTTTCCCTTTCCCACACTGGCGTTTCTGTCCTGGGATGCCTCCATTGCCAGAGTGAGGCCACGTGCAAATTGGCACGTGTACCGAGGTACAGTGAAAACCTTTGTTGCGTGCTATCCAGTCAGCAGAAAGACAATACATGATTACAATAGAGCCATTTACAGTATATAGATATATAAGGGAATAACATTTAGTGCAAGGTAAAGCCCGCAAAGTCCAAGCAAGGATAGTCAGAGGGTCACCAAAGAGGTAGATAGTAGTTCAACACTGCTCTCTGGTTGAGGTAGGGTGATTTACCAGTTCCACAGATTGTTTCTTTCTTGAGATCATCCCTTCCCAACAATGGACCTTCCAAGCAATGAGGTCATTTGTGGCCAGCTCTGCTTGGTCCTGGTCCCTTCTCGCCTACAGGTCTTCACACCACCGCCCCACCTGTTACTTTCAAACTATTGTAGGTGTATGCATTTAAAAAGTACCTTATGAACCCAACACCTGCCCAGAGTAGGGGAATCGAGGACCAGAGGACATAGGTTTAAGGTGATGGGATTTAATAGGAATCCGAGGAGTAAATTTTTCACACAAAGGATGGTGGGTGTATGGAACAAGCTGCCACAGGAGGCAGATGAGGTTGGGACTATCCCAACATTTCAGAAACAGTTAGATGGGTACATGGATAGAACAGGTTTGGAGGGATATGGACCAAACACAGGCAGGTGGGACTAGTTTAGCTGGGACATGTTAGCTGATGTGGGCAAGTTGGGCTGAAGGGCCTGTTTCCATACTGTATCACTCATTGGTTCTATGAATTCAGTGAAAATGCAATGTGGCAGTCAAGTATACATTCACATTCATACATCTATGTTCTCGGGGTATCTAAATCTAAATTTTATTAATTATTTGTTGTGACATCGGATGGAAGCTGCAAACCAAATCTCGTTGCACTTATGTGCAATGACAATAAAATATATTATTATTATTGTTATTATTATAAGAAGCTAATCATATGGTACATATAAAATGGGCATGATCATGAGATTTGCAATACAAAACACCCAAATCTGGTGATACATCGGGCAGAATAACATGTCATTTTTGCAATTAGAACCCAACACAGTGAGTGCCAGACTACCCATCTATTTTACAACCATTCAATTTTAATCTTACAGTGTGTGAAAAGATAGCATGCCTCTTTTTAAAATAAAATGTTAGCATTGCCGTGGGCGCCTGACCATGACGCTGACAAAGTCGGTTTTACAGGTCCTTATTTGTTCTTGGAGCAATTGTTGAAGCGCTAACCTTTATTTTATATTCCAGTTAAACATACATTTACCTGGTTCATTGTGACTGAACACTTAATGATGGAGATGGCCAAAATGTCTTCAAAAGGCACAGCTGTTCCCTGATGTCCATGTGGAATGCTCCAGTGGCCAGGTTTTATGGGGTTTGACTTGAGCTCATTTTCAGCCAGTACCTAATGTTTTTTCTCTCTTGACTCTTTCCCCTCCTCGAGCATCCAAGTACCCCCCCCCCCCCCCCCCCCCCCCCCCCCCCCCCCCCCCCCCCCCCCCCCCCCCCCCCCCGCAATGCTGTACTACAAAAATACAAACTTTATGCAATTAAAGGGCACCATATTCACCCATTCCTTCTCCCCAGATACTGCCTGTCCCGCTGAGTTACTCTAGCATTTTGTGTCTATCTTCGGTTTAAACCAACATCTGCAGTTCCTTCCTACATTTTGTCTGCTCCACTGCGAAATCTCATGGTATGTCTACTTTGAAGAAGTTCTCCTCCTCTCTCCGACACCAGTTCTGCAACATCCTCTCTTGCTGCTGCGCCTGTAATTCCTCCTGCTCTCCGACTACGCCTTCTCCCAGCTAACAATGATCTATTCTATTTTCTTTGATGTCCATTCCCCTTGTCCTGTTTTCACACCTTACTCGTCCTTATCTACCTCCCTCTCCTGACATCAGTCAGAAGGGTCTCGACCCAAAACATCACCCATTCCTTCTCTTCAGTGATGCTGCCTGTCTCGTTGACACAACTATCTTCAGTTTAAACAAGCACTGGCAGTTCCTTCCTACACCATATTCCTTTCTTGTGGTGCCAATTTTACTGACCTGCAATGAGGGCTTCCAACTCCCCTATTCAAGGATATACAAATGTAACGGCTCTAATTAAAATTTTCACCCAGTTTTGTTCACCTTAAACAAACTGTTCACCTTAAATAAGAAATTGCACTGATCCTTGCAATCATCATGCCTGCAATAATTTCCGATTGAGACTGTGCATTGTATTTCTGCAGTTTTGCAAAAAAAAAATTTGCCATAAAAAACCTCCATTAAATTCGATGAATTGTGCATGATGTTAAAAAGATGAAAAATAAAAGTTGACCAGCAAAATGCTCATTTCATTCCAAATTTACCCACCTAATATTGGCAGATAAAATTAAATGGAATTATCGTGATCCATCTGGCTTTTGGATGATTACAACTGTTGCTTAAAATGAGGAAGCAACTGTAACAATGGAGGAAATGTTTACTTTTGCTGAAGATTGGAAAAGTGGTAACACAGCAATCTTGCTTCCTCTGGTTAATAATGAGACTTGCAGAATGTACACTTTCTTTATTTGCTTGTAAAATTATTGTTCTAAACGGAAATGCCATGAATATACAATAAAATACAATATTTATTGTCATTTGAGCCTCAGTGAGGCTCAAACAAAATTCCTTTTCCACAGCAATACAAAGACAATTTCCTACAAACATACACACAATTTAATTCACACAAACATCCATCACAGTGGACCCACTGTGATGAAAGACAAAGTCTTTTCTCTCCCCTGTTCTCCATGTCTCCCCCGATGTCAAGCCCCAGACGGGCGATGATAAGTCCCCCGGCCATTTTAGGCCGTGCCGGGCGATTTACGGCCCCGCTCCCGGTCTAAAAGTCACAGAGCCCCTGGCGGGGGCTGTAATGTCCCACGGCCATGAAGCTGCACCGGGCGATGTACGGCCCCGCTCCGGGTCGTTCCAACCCCGCGACACGGGCTGGAGAAGTCGCGTTGCGGGAGCTCTGGGATGTGGTCTCCTCAACCGGACCCGCGAGCTCCCGATGTCCCTACAGTCCACCGGACCTGCGGCTGCGTTGCTGGAGCCTCCGAGCCTCAGGAGTCGAGTCACCGCCGCTCCCCACGCTCCGAGGCTGGCCAGCCCCACGATGGTGAGTTGTCCGCAGCTTCCCGAGCCCCCGGGTCGTTCAGGTTGGAGGCCGCTCCACGGTGCTAGGCCCCAACGACAACGGAGACCCGACAGGGAAAAGGTCGTGTCTCCCGTACAGGGAAGAGATTTTAAACGGTTTCCCCCTCCCCCCCACATATACACATTTAAAACCAGTATTAAAAAAACACCAACACTACATTTAACTAGACACAAAATTTAAAAAAGACAGACAGGCTGCAGGGGCCGCTGCAATGGGTGAGTCACGCCACCAACGCCAATATGGGGAGAACCTGAAAATAAAACTATGTAGTAGGTCTGACACCAGAAAGAAAATTAATATTTCAGATTGCTGACTTAACAGTAATTATTTTAAAATGTTTATCTTGCCTAACCTCTTGTATTTCTACCAATGTTTTGAATTGTATTTGGTACTGCAATAAAATTGACAAACTGCTTAAAGCCTCTTAATTTTAAGAACGTTTTTTTGCTCTCTATGATTATCGGAATATATTTTGTTTTGCAATCCAGTTTTGTTTAGAGAAACAGCGTGCCCACCGAGTCTGGACCGACCAGCGATCACTGCACATTAACAGTATCCTACACACATTAGGGATAATTTTACATTTATACTAAGGCAATTAACCCACAAACCTGTACATCTTTGGAGTGGGGGAGGAAACCGAAGATCTCGGGAGAAAACCCTTGCAGGTCACGGGGAGAACGTACAAACTCCGTACAGACATCACCCATAGTCAGGATCGAACCCAGGTCTCTGGTGCTGTATGGTTCTGAAAGAAAATTATTTTTACAGTACTATCTTTCATTTGAACTGTCATTGTTGGAGTAGAATTCTAATAGTTTAGTCCTGAGAAGGACCTTTCTGTAAGTTGCTTTGCAAACAAGATTCCAAGATGCCATCTGGTGGTGAATTAATGCCATTTATTGATTGAGAAAATTTGAACTATCGATGCTGATTTAAATAGAAACAAAGTACTGTTGTAGCTCAGGGGCTATGACAGCATCTCAGGATCACATGGATAGGTAATGTTTCAGGTTGGGACCAGCATTTATTGATTGCTTCAAGGTAATGTAGTACTTTTCAAGAATATTTCAGTGGAGCTCTATAAACATCAGTGTTCTTCTCCCATGTGGAGTGAAGTCAAGGTTTTACAATTCAAGTACAGAAAATAGTGACTGCCTTACCCCGTTAATGATATCCAGTGAGGTATGTCAAGTTGAATTATCAGAATTCATCTCCAAATGATGTACACAATCAATCACATAGTCCAATTAATAGATTAAAGAAATATAAAATCTGGTTTATGACTGGCAGTGGGAAAATTATGTTAGCTTGCCAAAGAGCCTGGCATGGGAACTGGCCAAGCTAAACAATACTGCATATCTAGGCAACCTAGTCATATTTTTGTCAACATATCTGTGGTAACTGTTTCTGAATGAAGAGTGAACTGTTTTCTAACAAATAATTACACAAGTAGATTATAGTTGTATATTTGTTAATGTACACGTAATCCAGAGGCCCAAATTAATTATCAGGATCCCTTAGATGAAACACCACAATGGCATTTAGATAACTAAATAAATGCCAGTCACGGTGACTGTGACAGTACCAGACTACAATATGTAGGAAGGAACTGCAGATGCCGGTTTAAACTGAAGAGAGGCACAAAAAATTGGAGCAACTCGGTGGGTCAGACAGCATCTGTGGAGAGAAGGAATAGGTGGCGCTTCGGATCAAGACCCTCTTTCAGACGCTGATAAATACCTGGAGCATCACAAGCACGTTTTGGGAAAGGAAGCTTGCCCTGCACCTTGTCCTACCTAGAAGCGACTCACTACATGCTGGACTTTCCACTAATGCTCACAGTCTATGGATAAACAAATGGAGGCTATTCAGTATTTTACTTTACTGGCAATACACAAATCAGTCCATAGATAGTCCCTCCATTTCAGGGCACCATAATGTTTCAGACACAGCAATGTCATGTAAATGAAAGTAGTCATGTTTGGTATTTTGTTGCATATCCTTTGCATGCAATGACTGCTTGAAGCCTGCAATTCATGGACATCACCAGTTGCTGGGTATCTTCAGACTATTATCTAAATGGTGGCAGATTGGGAAAGGGGGAGATGCAGCGAGACCTGGGTGTCATGGTACACCAGTCATTGAAGGTAGGCATGCAGGTGCAGCAGGCAGTAAAGAAAGCGAATGGTATGTTAGCTTTCATTGCAAAAGGATTTGAGTATAGGAGCAGAGAGGTTCTACTGCAGTTGTACAGGGTCTTGGTGAGACCACACCTGGAGTATTGCGTACAGTTTTGGTCTCCAAATCTGAGGAAGGACATTATTGCCATAGAGGGAGTGCAGAGACGGTTCACCAGACTGATTCCTGGGTTGTCAGGACTGTCTTATGAAGAAAGACTGGATAGACTTGGTTTATACTCTCTAGAATTTAGAAGATTGAGAGGGGATCTTATAGAAACTTACAAAATTCTTAAGGGGTTGGACAGGCTAGATGCAGGAAGATTGTTCCCGATGTTAGGGAAGTCCAGGACAAGGGGTCACAGCTTAAGGATAAAGGGGAAATCCTTTAAAACCGAGATGAGAAGAACTTTTTTCACACAGAGAGTGGTGAATCTCTGGAATTCTCTGCCACAGAGGGTAGTTGAGGCCAGTTCATTGGCTATATTTAAGAGGGAGTTAGATGTGGCCCTTGTGGCTAAGGGGATCAGGGGGTATGGAGAGAAGGCAGGTACGGGATACTGAGTTGGATGATCAGCCATGATCATATTGAATGGCGGTGCAGGCTCGAAGGGCCGAATGGCCTACTCCTGCACCTAATTTCTATGTTTCTATCTTCTCTGGTAATGCTCTGCCAGGCCTGTATTGCAGCCATCTTTAGCTTATGCTTGCTTTTGGGGCTTGTCCCCATTGCCTTTATAATTCAACATGTCCTTTCAGCATTTGGTGAACTTGATCATTTAATGTGGAAACTTACCTTCCTACTATCCTTTCAAAGGTGTTAAAAACAAAATTAAACCATGTGTACATTGCATGTTTATTGTGGGGTATAGATGGATAACAATTTAAAATTATGAAGTTAGAAAATAGGATATTGTATATTATCCTGTAATGCAATCTGCTGTTGTGTTTGCACTTTTGTCTTGGCATCTGATAGCTGATGACTCAAGGGCAGGCATACTGACAAAGAATCAGACAAGCAAGATGCAGGCTTGCTTAGTTCCAGCATTTATTTGAGGAAGTTGCTCAAGAGCAATAGAAATCCCTCGAGATTCACAGTAATGATTTCAGTAGCTGGTCTCCACTCCAATTATTCCAAGTTGACCCAACATTGCAAGCTCAGAGCTTACAGAAAAGTATCGAGTGATTGTGTGAACAAAAACAATAACACTGCAACAGGTTTTTGTCAGATGGAATATTTACAAATTCCTCATTTATTATTTCATCCAAATATTCAAATCTCCAAAACAAAATTGGACACGCATGTGTTTATCAAAGTTAAATTATTCCAATATTATGATATTAATTTACAACAAGTGTCTGCACTACAAACAGTCAAGGCGTAAATTTCAGTTTATACATGAGAAAAATCCACCTCTTCTAATGCACCATTATGGGACCAGAGTGCTAAACACTGGAAGGATTGCACTTCTCACAATAATAGTACATTTCTATCAATGTTATCAGTATGAATTGTCTACACAATAACACAGGTCTTGTGACCCAAGAGATCCGAAATCTGAAAGTGTAAAGTAATCTTAAAACAAAACGTGAAAAGAAGTTTTCTGCTGTCCCGAATCTCTCGGGAATTGTTCGACATGAAAGTCGACTAACGGGACAAAGATCACACTTGCTGTCAAATTTCCCCATTAATAATTTCCACATAAACAACAGTATACATTAGTAAAAATTAAGACAAAGGGCGAGGATGGGGAGGGTGAATTAAAATGACCAACTATGGGTCAGAGGTAAACTGGACAACATATTAGCAGAAAGTGACAGGGGGGGGGGGGGGGAGATATTGAAGACTTGATAAACAACTAGGTCTGTGGAAAGTTTGTGAAAAAACGTTATGAGACAAAGATTTTAGAGGGTCAGCAGTAGATGGATTGAAAAAAAAAACAAGTCAGTTTGGCCCAGGAACTTAGTTTTAAAAGTGTACTCTAATAAAATTGGGGTAAATACAAAGTCAGTTAAGTTATAGGTAAAAATAAATAAAATGATCGATTTAAATGTTCCATGTTCCAGAATAAAATTTTGGATAAAATACAAAATATCAAATATTAATAATATTTACCAAGTTACAAGTGATGAACAAAGAGCAAAAATGGTTTAATTAGATGATTGGCGCAGAATAATGGGGTGCAAAAACTAAAAGTAACACTGTATTGGTAGACTTGACAAACTCAGGCCACAAAAAAAGAAACTTTTTGACAAGATGAATATATCAATAACCTCAAAAAATTGGAAGTTCAATATTGGTAAAAGTCACCAACTAACTGCCAGAAAGTGAATTCAATTAAAATAGAAGATGGGTGGGGGCACTAAAGGGTTGAAATTGACTCAACCTTGGTAATGTGTAGGAAGTAACTGCAGATGCTGGTTTACACCCAGGAAAGACAATATGCTGGAGTAACTCAGCGGGTCAGAGAGCAATTCTGGGGAAAAGGAATGGGTGATGTTTCAGGTCGAGACCCTTCTTCAGACCTTTGAGTCTTGGCCATTAAACTTACTTACTTAATATCAATGACCTCAGTCTCACAGATGTGGAGGGATGAGTTTTGAACTGCAGAGCAGTGGAAAGGTGGTGAAAATGTAAAGGAGAGGACTGGAGAGGACTCCATTCTGTTTGTAGTTTGTTTGGTTGTTTGTTTGCTTGTCTTTTTGCACAAAGTCCGCGAGCATTGCCACTTTTCATTTCACTGCACATCTCGTATATGTGTATGTGCATCTGTCTCCTCAGATTCTGGTGAACTTCTACCGCTGCACCATCGAGAGCATCCTTACCAACTGTATCACAGTATGGTATGGCAACTGCTCTGTCTCCGACCGGAAAGCACTGCAGAGGGTGGTGAAAATTGCCCAACGCATCACTGGTTCCTCACTCCCCTCCACTGAATCTGTCCAAAGCAAGCGTTGTCTGCGAAGGGCGCTCAGCATCGCCAAGGGCTGCTCTCACCCCAACCACAGACTGTTTACCCTCCTACCATCCGGGAGGCGCTACAGGTTTCTCCGTTGCCGGACCAGCAGGTCCAGGAACAGCTTCTTCCCTGCGGCTGTTACACTACTCAACACTGTACCTCGGTGATTGCCAATCACCTCCCCCCCCGGACACTCCTCCCACCAGGAAAAAAAATACTATGACTGTATGCACGTACTTGGTTCTTGGTCCTCCAAAATATTCCAAATGCAATTTAAACTGGAGGTGGTACCTCATGGTGGTACCCCATCTCCCCCCTCCCCCACACCTTCAGGGAGGTGGATGAGGACGGTGAAGTGTCTGTAATTGCTCACTTAATTGTAAGTTCTCCCTCCCTTCCATCGGCCGATAATAAGTAAAGTTTTGAACTGGTCTACCAAACAGTTTGTGTGGTGTCTGTTTAATAAGAAGCTAACCTGTTTAGTTGTTATAAAAGTAACTTTTTCAAAACCCTTCTTCAAACGTTGCCCATTTCCTTCGCTCCATAGATGCTGCTGCACCCGCTGAGTTTCTCCAGCTTTTTTGTGTACCTTCAATTTTCCAGCATCTGCAGTTCCTTCTTAAACATGATTTATAGGGGGTTAGACTTTGCCTTCCATCACAGTGAGGAGGAGATTAATTCTCTTATAGAAACTTACAAAATTCTTAAGGGGTTGGACAGGCTAGATGCAGGAAGATTATTCCCGATGTTGGGGAAGTCCAGAACTAGGGGGTCACAGTTTAAGGATAAGAGGGAAGTCTTTTAGGACCGAGATGAGAAAATCATTTTTTACAGAGAGTGGTGAATCTGTGGAATTCTCTGCCACAGAAGGTAGTTGAGGCCAGTTCATTGGCTATATTTAAGAGGGAGTTAGATGTGGCCCTTGTGGCTAAAGGGATCAGGGGGTATGGAGATAAGGCAGGGATGGGATACTGAATTGGATGATCAGCCATGATCATATCGAATGGCGGTGCAGGCTCGAAGGGCCGAATGGCCTACTCCTGCACCTATTTTCTATGTTTCTATGTGATGGATGTTCGTGTAAATTGTGTTGTGTCTTGGTTGTATGACTGCAGAAACCAAATTTTGTTTGAACCTCTGGGTTCAAATGACTACAAATAAATTGTATTATACTGTTTGAGTGAGTTTGGGTCAAGTTTGGTTCTCTGGTCTATAGATGCCCTGGGTGCGCGCGGTGCATTGTGGGGCCATCGCCCCGCCGCCCACCAACCGCCGTTTTGTCAGCCCCACAAACCGACGGCCCTTTGTCCGCGCCGGACCCCACTCGCTGAGGCAGCGGGACTCGGAGCTGAGGCCCGACTCGCTGAAGGCGGCGTTCCAACTTTCGGCAGTGGCGACATCACCGCCGAAGTCCGCTGGAATGGAGGGCGGCATCTTCGGCCTGGATCGCCTCAGCGCAGAGGGCAGAACAAGGAGTGAAGAGACAGAGACTAAGACTTTTGCCTCCATCACAGTGAGGAGGTGCTTGGTGAACTCACTGTGGTGGAGGTTACACAGAAAAGTTGGAGAAACTCAGCGGGTGCAGCAGCACCTATGGAGCGAAGGAAATAGGCAACGTTTCGGGCCGAAACCCTTCTTCAGACTGGTTCCCTCTTAATCACTGTGGTGGATGTTAACTTGTGTTTATAGTATGATTTGTTATTTATTATTATTGTGTATGACTGCAGGCAACGAAATATCGTTCAGGCCGAAAGGTCTGAATGACAATGAAGGAATCAAATCAAGTTAAATGAGTTATGGGGGGGTTTGAGTGAGTTTGGGTCAAGTTTGGTTCTCTGGTCTATTGATGCCCTGGGTGCGCGCGGTGCATTGTGGGGCCATCGCCCCGCCGCCCGCCCGCCGCCATTTTGTCAGCCCCACAAACCGACGGCCCTTTGTCCGCGCCGGACCCCACTCGCTGAGGCAGTGGGACTCGGAGCTGAGGCCTGACTCGCTGAAGGCGGCGTTCCAACTTTCGGCAGTGGCGACATCACCGCCGAAGTCCGCTGGAATGGAGGGCGGCATCTTCGGCCTGGATCGCCTCAGCGCAGAGGGCAGAACAAGGAGTGAAGAGCCAGAGACTAAGACTTTTGCCTCCATCACAGTGAGGAGGTGCTTGGTGAACTCACTGTGGTGGATGTTAATTTGTGTTTATAGAAACATAGAAATTAGGTGCAGGAGTAGGCCATTCTTTTGACAGGCACACGAAAGCATGATCATGTTTCTCACCTTTTGGCCTCTCTCCACTGGCTGCCTATTCAGTATAGGATTCGTTTTAAAATTATTTTATTTACTTTTAAATCCCTAAGTGGTCTTGCCCCGTCCTACCTATCTGAGCTTCTTCACCCTTATTCGCCCTCCCGCTCTCTCAGGTCAGATGATCAGCTGCTCCTGATTGAGCCAAAGACTAAGCGGAAGCTCAGAGGGGACCGTGCCTTTGCTGTGTCGGCTCCGAGATTGTGGAATGAATTGCCTCTGCACGTTAAACAGGCCCCTTCTCTAGCTGTTTTTAAATCACTCCTGAAGACATATCTATTCTCCATGGCCTTTGTAGACCAGTGAGGTGTCGAATTGTTTATTAACTTTATTTGCTTGGTTTTGCTGCGTTGTTTGTACTTGTGTTTTATGTTTTTTTAAATTTATTGTTTGGATTTTTGTATGTAATTTATGCGCCTCGTGTTAGTTGTATGTTCTGTTGTTCTGCCTGTTTTATGATGTCTTGCTTGTTTTCTTTTTTCTGTACAGCACTTTGGTCAGCTTTGGTTGTTTTTAAGGTGCTTAACAAATAAAGTTATTATTATTATTATTATTATTCGGCCCTTCGAGCCTGCACCGCCATTCAATATGATCATGGCTGATCATCCAACTCAGTATCCCGTACCTGCCTTCTCTCCATACCCCCTGAACCCCTTAGCCACAAGGGCCACATCTAACTCCCTCTTAAATATAGCCAATGAAGTGGCCTCAACTACCCTCTGTGGCAGAGAGTTCCAGAGATTCACCACTCTCTGTGTGAAAAAAGTTCTTCTCATCTCGGTTTTAAAAGGATTTCCCCTTTATCCTTAAGCTGTGACCCCTTGTCCTGGACTTCCCTAACATCGGGAAACAATCTTCCTGCATCTAGCCTGTCCAACCCCTTAAGAATTTTGTAAGTTTTCTATAAGATCCCCTCTCAATCTTCTAAATTCTAGAGAGTATAAACCAAGTCTATCCAGTCTTTCTTCATAAGACAGTCCTGACATCCCAGGAATCAGTCTGGTGAACCGTCTCTGCACTCCCTCTATGGCAATAATGTCCTTCCTCAGATTTGGAGACCAAAACTGTACGCAATACTCCAGGTGTGGTCTCACCACGACCCCGTACAACTGCAAGTTGTACAGTTGTACAACTGTTATAGTATGTTTTGTTATTTATTATTATTGTGTATGACTGCAGGCAACGAAATATCGTTCAGGCCGAAAGGTCTGAATGACAATGAAGGAATCAAATCAAGTTAAATGAGTTATGGGGGGGTTTGAGTGAGTTTGGGTCAAGTTTGGTTCTCTGGTCTATTGATGCCCTGGGTGCGCGCGGTGCATTGTGGGGCCATCGCCCCGCCGCCCGCCCGCCGCCATTTTGTCAGCCCCACAAACCGACGGCCCTTTGTCCGCGCCAGACCCCACTCGCTTTGCGGCCCGACTCGCTGAGGCAGCGGTGGCCCGACTCGCTGAAGGCAGTGTTCCAGCTTTCGGCAGCGGCGACATCACCGCCGAAGTCCGCTGGAATGGAGGGCGGCATCTTTGGCCTGGATCGCCTCAGCGCAGAGGGCAGAACAAGGAGTGAAGAGACAGAGACTAAGACTTTTGCCTCCATCACAGTGAGGAGGTGCTTGGTGAACTCACTGTGGTGGATGTTAAGGTTACACAAAAAAGCTGGAGAAACTCAGCGGGTGCAGCAGCATCTATGGAGCGAAGGAAATAGGCAACGTTTCGGGCCGAAACCCTTCTTCAGACTGCTGTTAATTTGTGTTTATAGTATGTTTTGTTATTTATTATTATTGTGTATGACTGCAGGCAACGAAATATCGTTCAGGCCGAAAGGTCTGAATGACAATGAAGGAATCAAATCAAGTTAAATGAGTTATGGGGGGGTTTGAGTGAGTTTGGGTCAAGTTTGGTTCTCTGGTCTATTGATGCCCTGGGTGCGGGTGGTGCATTGTGGGGCCATCGCCCCGCCGCCCGCCATTTTGTCAGCCCCACAAACCGACGGCCCTTTGTCCGTGCCGGACCCCACTCGCTTGAGGCCCGACTCGCTGAAGGCGGTGTTCCAGCTTTCGGCAGTGGCGACATCACCGCCGAAGTCCGCTGGAATGGAGGGCGGCATCTTCGGCCTGGATCGCCTCAACGCAGAGGGCAGAACAAGGAGTGAAGAGACAGAGACTAAGACTTTTGCCTCCATCACAGTGAGGAGGTGCTTGGTGAACTCACTGTGGTGTGGATGTTAATTTGTGTTTATAGTATGTTTTGTTATTTATTTATTATTTTGTTATTTATTATTATGGAGAACTCCAGAGCAAACAAAATCATGAGAGACCTCTTCCACCCCTGCAACGGACTGTTCCAGCCACTACGGTCAGGCAAACGGCTCCGTTGCCATGCAGTGAGAACGGAGAGGTTGAGAAGGAGTTTCTTCCCAGAGGCAATTCGGACTGTAAACGCCTTTCTCACCAGGGACTAACTGTACAGAACGTTTTTCCTTCTATTATTTATTATGTAAAATAATATGTGTGTTATGATTGTGTTTATAATTTGTTTGGTTGTTTTGTTGTTCCGCGAGCATTGCCACTTTCATTTCACTGCACATCTCGTATGTGTATGTGACAAATAAACTTGACTTGACTTATTGTGTATGACTGCAGGCAACGAAATATCGTTCAGGCCGAAAGGTCTGAATGACAATGAAGGAATCAAATCAAGTTAAATGAGTTCTAGGGGGGTTTGAGTGAGTTTGGGTCAAGTTTGGTTCTCTGGTCTATTGATGCCCTGGGTGCGCGCGGTGCATTGTGGGGCCATCGCCCCGCCGCCCGCCATTTTGTCAGCCCCACAAACCGACGGCCCTTTGTCCGTGCCGGACCCCACTCGCTTGAGGCCCGACTCGCTGAAGGCGGTGTTCCAACTTTCGGCAGTGGCGACATCACCGCCGAAGTCCGCTGGAATGGAGGGCGGCATCTTCGGCCCGGATCGCCTCAGCGCAGAGGGCAGAACAAGGAGTGAAGAGCCAGAGACTAAGACTTTTGCCTCCATCACAGTGAGGAGGTGCTTGGTGAACTCACTGTGGTGGATGTTAAGGTTACACAAAAAAGCTGGAGAAACTCAGCGGGTGCAGCAGCATCTATGGAGCGAAGGAAATAGGCAACGTTTCGGGCCGAAACCCTTCTTCAGACTGCTGTTAATTTGTGTTTATAGTATGTTTTGTTATTTATTATTATTGTGTATGACTGCAGGCAACGAAATATCGTTCAGGCCGAAAGGTCTAAATGACAATGAAGGAATCAAATCAAGTTAAATGAGTTCTGGGGGGGGTTTGAGTGAGTTTGGGTCAAGTTTGGTTCTGTGGTCTATTGATGCCCTGGGTGCGCGCGGTGCATTGTGGGGCCATCGCCCCGCCGCCCGCCCGCCGCCATTTTGTCAGCCCCACAAACCGACGGCCCTTTGTCCGCGCCGGACCCCACTCGCTTTGCGGCCCGACTCGCTGAGGCAGCGGGACTCGGAGCTGAGGCAGCGGTGGCCCGACTCGCTGAAGGCGGCGTTCCAACTTTCGGCAGCGGCAACATCACTGCCGAAGTCCGCTGGAATGGAGGGCGGCATCTTCGGCCTGGATCGCCTCAGCGCAGAGGGCAGAACAAGGAGTGAAGAGACAGAGACTAAGACTTTTGCCTCCATCACAGTGAGGAGGTGCTTGGTGAACTCACTGTGGTGGATGTTAAGGTTACACAAAAAAGCTGGAGAAACTCAGCGGGTGCAGCAGCATCTATGGAGCAAAGGAAATAGGCAACGTTTCGGGCCGAAACCCTTCTTCAGACTGGTTCCCTCTTAATCACTGTGGTGGATGTTAACTTGTGTTTATAGTATGATTTGTTATTTATTATTATTGTGTATGACTGCAGGCAACGAAATATCGTTCAGGCCGAAAGGTCTGAATGACAATGAAGGAATCAAATCAAGTTAAATGAGTTATGGGGGGGTTTGAGTGAGTTTGGGTCAAGTTTGGTTCTCTGGTCTATTGATGCCCTGGGTGCGCGCGGTGCATTGTGGGGCCATCGCCCCGCCGCCCGCCCGCCGCCATTTTGTCAGCCCCACAAACCGACGGCCCTTTGTCCGCGCCGGACCCCACTCGCTTGTCCTTGGCCCTTTCCCTCCGACAAAGGTAAGCTTTCCACCGGCCCCGGGGCCTCCCCCCGCTCCGCGCCGGGACCCCCCGCTTACCTCTCGCGCTCCGCCTCCCCTTCCTCGGCCGGAGAACCGTCGGGAACATTCCAGAAGGAGCGAGAGAGAGAGGGAATAAAAATCGCCTCAGTCGAACAAAAACAAGAGGCCTTCGGTTTCTGGGTTATGGAGGGGGGGGGGGGGGGGGAGGTGAATACACCGTCTAAACTGGCGGAATATTCTCCACATCGGCATGGGGGCAGTCTTCGTCGACTTTAAAGCGTCTCTTGTGTTGTTTCTGAGGGGAACGGGTAGTTATTGTTGGGTTTGGGGGGTTTTATTCGCCGGTTCTTCCCCCCCCTGTGCCTCGCTTGGCTTTCATGTTTCTCATCGCTCGCCTGCGCGCCGGCCAACCGAACTTGAAAAGGACAGCAAGCTTCACCCCGCCCCCGGCCCGCGCAGGTCCCGCCCCTTCCTCTCCCATTGGCTGGCAACCGCTCCTTCCTCCCTCCCCATTGGAGGAGTGCTCCGTCCATCGGCGGCTCCCAGTGCCATTGGTGTAGCCGCGCTGTCCATCAGCAGGGGCCCCGCCCTGGTGTGAACACGCAGGCGCAGCTACCGCTGTGCACCATGGAAGTTGTAGTCCTTAGAGACATTGTCAAGAGAAGTTCAAGTGAGTTTATTGTCATGTGTCCCTGCATAGGACAATGAAATTCTTGCTTTGCTTAAGCACACAGAACATAGTAGGCATAGTAGACAGGCCCCCTCACTGTCAGACAGGCCCCCTCACTGTCCATCTTCAAATCCAGTGTTAAAACGCATTTGTACTCCCTGGCTTTTGACCATGCCTGAGGCTTTGCTTCTGTTTGTGGTGTTTTTGATGTTTCTTTATTTTACATGTCTTTTCCTACTATTTCTTTTGATTGTTATTTTTGGTGTGTATTAACTTTTTTGTCAATGATTAGTGATGTACAGCACTTTGTTGCAGCTATGTTTGTTTTTAAAGTGCTCTATAAATAAAATTATTATTATTATTATTATTATTACTACAAAACACATCAATGTGTCCATATACCATAATATAAATATATATACACACATGAATAAATAAACTGATGAAGTGCAAATAACAGAAAATGGGTTCATAATAATCAGAGTTTTGTCTGAGCCAGGTTTAATAGCCTGATGGCTGTTGGGAAGTAGCTCCATAAATCCCTCCATAAATGCTGCCTGGCCCGCTGGGTTACTCCAGCATTCTGTGTCTATCTACATGTTTTATTAATAATAATAATAATAAACTTTATTACGGACTCGAGGTCCAGACTAGGGGCAACATTACATAAAAAATGCATTGCATAGCATAAGTACATATAAAATCTTAGTATATCATTTATAAAAGCATCATAAATTATATATTTTAAAAAAAAACAATGCATGAATTAAAAATCCAGATTAAAAGAAGTTATTAGTTAATAAGAACATTGTGTCATTTAAAGTGTACAATAATGTAAAAAGTGATTTTACACATTTCAATGTTATAGTAATATGTAAAATGCTATCAAGGTAGTTATTCTAGTAAAATTGGAAGGACATGCATGTGGTTAAAACTAGGATCATTCATCTACGATTTGAATGAATGATTGTATTGTATATCTTTATTGTCATTTCCTGAGTATTCACATACCCAGAGGAAACAAAAAAACGTTGCTCAACCAGTGTCCATTCAGTGTGCATTAAAAATAAATAGAAATAAAAATACATATATCATGAACAAATTTAACACTCTACTAAACATTCAACAGGCGTTCCGATTGGCAGCGGCACTACAGTGGCTCTGCTGCAGTGTGTCCAGGTTGGTGGTTGGTGCGCGATACTTTGGCAGGGCATGATTTTGCATGCACGGATCATGCACAGGTTCGATAAACAAATGAAGCTTTCCCAACAGACTGTTGTGTCGGAGTGGACCTTTGGCCTTGGGCCAAGTTTACATTCCATATCTGCCTGCTTTGGCAAGTTGCTGTTTTGTAAACCATGACCAGTAGAAATAACCCAGTTAATTTACGCAAGATATTTTATATGCCCCGTGCATGAATTTCTCCAGTGTAAGAAAATTTGGTTGGGGGATATTAAGGTGTATTTTAAAAGGCTCCCTTACAACTTTACAATCTCTTTACTTCCTTAAAGCTGTACAATCAGTTAATTATTGCAAATAAATCCCCAAATCTAAAAGATTATCAACATTGTTGTGCATTTAACCTTGGTGCATGTTGACCTGTCACAGAGCCCTTTATAAATCGGGAGAAAAGCGTGCCATCCGTAGATCTTGTTATTTTGTTTTGTAAGTGCGCTAGATAAGTCTGATCAAGATTAACCATTCATTTGGTGAATTTGTCTCCATTTTGAAACCATCAAATTAACTTCCGGAACTGGGCCCTCATCTCAATTTCTAATTTAATTGTTGAACCCATTTTGGCTTAATTTCCTTTTGTTATCTATATCTATATATTACTAAAACTCATCTTGTTTGTTTCTTTGTCTGTCTGCTATGTCCTGAAATTATGCCAAAACGGTACACGATAGCGCTTACACACCATTGTCCTGTGGTGTGTTGTATCAAGTTTTGTTTAGATTGATGACATATTTTACAAGTTATTCACATTTTAAACTTTACTTTGAAAAAAATGTTCTTCCATCTGCACTGGTAGTGAGCAGCGTATGACGTCACAATGGGATCTAATTTACATAAACTGCCCGTCAGCAGTGTTCCACCCCACAATTACATCACAATGGGATCTCATTTACATTTAAAAAAAAACTCAGTGTTCAAAAACACAGCAGCTTCCACCTCACAATTACGTCAAGGGGGGGTAGGGAGGAGAGGGGTTATAGAGGGAGGGAGTGACTGAAAGTGGGGGAATGGTGAGTGGGGGAGGGGAGGAGGAGGAAGGAGGGGGAAGAAATGCTGGGGATGAGGGGGAATGGAGGAGGACAGGGGGAGGAAGAGGGATGGTGAGGCGCACTTGGGGAGGGTTGCCATGACTCGCGTCACAACGGGGACCTTGGCGTCTCAACGGGAACCCGTCAGCCACACCTGCGCAGTTGGGGGCTATATGTGAGTGGTGGAATATTGCGTTCGGGGACCAGCCCTCCCGTGTGACAGACTTGGTCTAGTAAATATTAAAACAATTGCAAGTTCAGTTGCAAGCATTGTAAAGTGAAGATATTCATTTTCATAAAATAGCACTGTTGCTATCTTTTGCATATAAATGTACTCCAGAAAAGTTGCCAGGATTTTGTTTTGGTTATTCGACTCTGAACGTATAAGGAAACAAATGTTTACTCAAGCAGCACAAATGATGAAACCCCAGGCAAATAATCTGCACAAGGCTTTGCTCGGTGGCACAAATATTGAACAAATTAACCAGTGCCAACGAGTCAAAATTTTTCCTTTTTTCGATGGGCTAAGCTTAACACGGAGTTTCAAGTTTCGTGACAGTTTCATTTTTATGCCGCTTGTCTGCCATCAGTTCCCCACAAAGAGACTTCCGGGACAACGTTGGTACTTTCTCGGCTTGCCAGTGTTTTGTATTTGCTAATTGATCGTGCATTTACCTTCCTCGCAGCAACTTGGTGTGAAAGTTCCTTGCAATGGCTCGTACAAAGCAGACAGCTCGTAAATCCACTGGAGGCAAGGCCCCGCGTAAGCAGCTTGCAACCAAAGCAGCCCGCAAGAGTGCGCCGTCCACTGGTGGGGTGAAGAAACCACATCGTTACAGGCAGGTTCCTGGCATTATCTTTGGGGTGCCAAGCGAACGTGGCAATAGGGTGGGAGTGTGAACGAGCAAAAGGATCAGCCCTGTCATTCTCCCACGGGAGTAACGTAATCCGGAGTAACTATAGAGCAACAACTATATAACTTTAAACTTGGATATGGAAGCCAGATATTTGTATATGGGTTGTCAGGATTCATTGCCTGTGATATCTCATTCATATGTTTAGATGTTAGATGTTTATGGCAGAGATATATAGATTCTATGGTATGGGTTATTAGTATGAGTGTCAAGGGTTATGGGGAGAAGGCAGGAGAATGGGGTTAGGAGGGAAAAATAGATCAGCCATTATTGAATGGTGGAGTAGACTTGATGGGTTGAATGGCCTAATTCTGCTCCATACACATCAAAGTATCAAAGGTATTTTATTGGTCACATTCACCGAGGTATAATGAAGTGAAATGCTTTTTGCCATTTTGCAGCACACAAAAAAAAAGAATACAGACATAACACCAATGAGAGTCTTAAACAAAGAACATCCCCTCACAATGGCTCCCACCATGAGGGAAGGCACAAAGTCCAGTCCCCAACCCCTGTTCACCCATAGTCGGGCCTATTGAGGCCTCCACAGTTGCCTCTACGGAGGCCCGATGTTCCTGGCCGTTCTCGTCGGGTGGTGGTGCTCCGGCGTCGGGAGAGTCCTCACAGCGGCATGGGAACCCTGGAACGGCCACCTCCGTACTGGAGGCCGCGGCTTCCGAAGCCGAAAAGGCCGCGCCGGTTGGAGCTCCACAACTGGCCGCTCCACAGTCCCGCAGCTCCGCGAAGTTTTACCCGGCGGTCTCAGCTCACCGGAGCTCCAGCGCGGCGACCCAGGCAAGGCATCGCCCGCTCCACGATAACGCTCCAGCGCTGTGCCGCCGCCGAAGCCGAGGTTCTGGGCGGTCCACGACAGGAAACGCCGCTCCAGGCCCGCTGGTAGGCCGCGAGGACGGGTCGAAGCTGCAGCCCGGAGAAAAGCTGCCTCTCCGACCAGGTAGGGACCCTGAAAGATTGTTTCCCCCTCCCCCCTCCCCATGTCACCAAACTAGTCCTAACCAACAGTGAACACTGTTAGCCGTGGAGCGATCCAAGTGCTCAAGGTCAGAATGCTGGAGGACAATGGGGGCAGTACTGGGTATTTGTGTATGATGTTTTTTAGCAAAATGCTCTATTAATAATTATGATTTACAAGTGTACCGCCGCTTTAAGTCTTTTGCCTCAATCACAGTGAGGAGGTGCCTGGTGAACTCACTGTGGTGGATGTTAATTTCTGTTTATTGCGTGTTTTGTTATTTATTATTATATGTATGACTGCAGGCAATGACATTTCGTTCAGACCGAAAGGTCTGAATGACAAATAAAGGAATCTAATCTAATCTAGGAATCTAATGTGTAGTGATTTGCACTCACTTTTAGAATCATAGTTAAATTATACAGCACGAAAAAGTCCCTTCAATCCAACCCGTTCACATTGAATAAGCTGTCTATCTAATCTAGTTCCATTTGCTCATATCCTCCATATGCCCCAAACACTGGCCACCGAATGATGAACGAGGTCTGATTGACCTGGACGATGACTCGTTGGCCTGGGTCGCATCAACGGAGCTGCAGGTCTACAAGACATAGGACAGAAGAAGATATCCTTCTAAATCTTTCCTATTCATGTACCTGACCAAATGCCTTTTAAACTTTTATTTATAAAGCTTCCTCTGGTAACTTATTCCATACATCAGCCACCCGCTGTGTCAAAATATTGCCTCGCGGGTCCCTTTTCAGCCATTCCCCATTAACCTTAAATCTAAGTTTTTGACACCCCTACCCTGGGAAAAAAGACTGGAACCATATCTATGCCCTTCATGATAAAACAGTAGATCAGTACAGTATAGGAACGGCCCACAATTATTTTATACAGTCACCCTTCAACCTCCTGCGCTCTAGGGAAAACAGTTCCAGATGATCCAGCCTGTGAAATCTCAAGCCCTCCAGTTCTGGCAATCATGAATCTTCCCTACACCCTTTCCTGCTTCATGATATCCATCCTGTGGTAGAGCTTTCAGAACTGGACACAGTTTGGTCTCCGTCATCTTATACAGTTACAACTTTGATTCGTACAGAAATTGGAACTTGACTTTAAAATTCCCAGTGATAATTCTGAAAATATTTTAGTGTTGGAGCATGACTGGGAAAGTTTTGCAGGAGTCTCTTTAGTTTTCATTTTCTTTTTCACAAAGCAATGTAGAGATACAGCGCAGAAACAGGCCCTTCGGCCCGCTGAGTCTACACCAACCAACAATTTCCAGTGCGCTAGTTCTATCTTACCCCAGTTTCACATCCTACACATTTGGGGGAATTTACAGAAGCCAATTAATCTACAGACCTGTATGTCTTTGGAATGTGAGAGGAAACTAAAACACACGGTGAAAACACATGTGGTCACAGGGAGAACTTACAAACTCTTTGCAGACAGCATCCGTTGTCAGAATCAAACCCAGGTCTCTACCGCTGCGCCACCAGCAGCAACTCTACCGCTCCTCATTATTGAGTTATAATTCCAAGGCACTAGTTGAATTTTGATGTTGATGAGTTTCTGCGGCCGACCGACCTACCGATAGGTACAGCTCAGGACTAATCTGCTGAAGGCATATTTCCTTGCAGGTACCTTGTGATTAGAAGCAGAAACCCTGACTGACCTCGGCCGCTGGTGAAATCCTCAGCCATGCTTATTAAGTCCCCATTAGCTGTTCTAACAGTGCTGCCCATTCACTTTGGTTCTCCCCTCAGTTAACACAAGGTCATACAAAACTTTGTCCCTCAGTCACACCAAGTCACTTCCACCCAACACATCTGAGTATGTTGATGTACGCTGGCTCCAGGTTAAGCAATATCTCAGTTTTATATTTCTGATGCTTTGTTCAAATTCCTCCTGGGATTCGCATGTCCCTACTGTTATAACCTCATCCAGCTTTGCAAACCATCCTGAAATTTCTCTGTTCCCTCAATTCTGTTGTTTTTTTCCGAGCTTCTCTTAACTAAATCCCTGTTTTATGGTTGTCCCTTTTTGGCAATATGCCTTAAACTTCCTCACGTGCCGTGTCATTTTTTAGGTTAGGCTTTGTGAATTGTGGGTTGTTTTTGCAATATCAAAGTTGCTGTTATTACATTTTCGGTCTGCATGAATCCTCAGTGATTAACGCAGGCTGAGGATCAAAGCACAGGCTGTTTGCCTTGTGCAGCAACACTGCACACCAGATGGGGAGTGACTGTGACTGTTTAACATGAATAAGAATATCCAAATATAAACTAGTTCTCCTCTTGGGTGTAAGACCAGGGCAGTAGTAATGATCCTCCAAAGTCTGTCAGATCCAGAACAAGGGGTTCGTCAGATTCAGAACAAGGGGTCACAGTTTAAGGATAAGGGGGAAATCTTTTTGGACCGAGATGAGAAAAACGTTTTTCACACAGAGAGTGGTGAATCTGTGGAATTCTCTGCCACAGAGGGTAGTTGAGGCCACGGTTCATTGGCTATATTTAAGAGGGAGTTAGATGTGGCCCTTGTGGCTAAAGGGATCAGGGGGTATGGAGAGAAGGCAGGGACAGGATACTGAGTTGGATGATCAGCCATGATCATATTGAATGGCGGTGCAGGCTCGAAGGGCTGAATGGCCTACTCCTGCACCTATTTTCTATGTTTCTATTAATGCTTACATTCAATGTTTTCCACTGCTGGCCCGCAGTAGGTTTTCTCTCAAGAGTTCAAGGATGTTTATTGGTTATAAAATGGCACAATGAAATTCTTATTTGCGAAAGTTGCACAATGCTGCAGTAACTCAGTGGGTCAGGCAGCATCGTTGGGGAACATGGATATCCACGTTCTCCAGGGATGCTGCCTGACCCGCTGTGTTACTGCTGCATGTTGTGTCTTTCCTTGGGAAACCAGCATCTACAGTTCCATGTATCTAAATTCTTACTTGCAGCTTTACAGCAAAAGTATTGTAATTCGCTGTCCTTGTATACCTCGTGCATCTGAATGATGCAAGACCACAGCATTTATCCACTGTTTACTCCAAGCTTGAACAAGGAATTGCAATGCTCCCTGGTCTATGTGACAATAAACTAATCTGAATCTGTTTTCTAAAATCAAAAGGGGCCAGTTCGAATTATGTAAATCCTAGTTTTAGATACATATAGGAGGCCATTCCAATGCTGAAGAATTATTCCGACTAATTCCGCTTTCCACCTCTTGATCTCTGTTCCCACAGGTTACAACATTTTTAAGCATTCATGCAATGATGTGATGAAGGGTTTGGTCACCACTGAAAGAAGTTCTGCCATCCTTTGGGTGAAATGTGTTTTTTTTCAGCATCCCTCTAATCCTCCTATCAACAATGTTAATCAGTATCTCCAATTAGTGGCCTCTAAAACGTATCTGTTTGTGTGCAGATTTTCCTTTGAAATCTCCAGATTATAAAAAGATTGTTGGAGAAGGCGGTGTAGCAATAATAGATTGGTTGGTATAAGTTAAGGGAAACATGGATAACTTTAAAATTTGTATTCCTGCTAAAGTGGAGTTATCTCTGTTAATTTTGAATAAAAATAGGGTCAAGTTCAATTAAAATCCAGGTCCAAATCAGCTGGAAATTTGTACGGTGAATGTCTAAAACAATCTTGCCCCTAAATCTTGCTGAGGCCAGTTATATATTGAAAAATTAAGTAGTGAAAGACTTTTCATGGCAAGGGGCTAACAGATTGCAGAACCAATGAGGCTGTGATAGAGATCAGGAATCATCCAGTGTAAAATGGAGATGAATGTCCTTCAATTGCCGTATGTTCGGAGAAGTTGACTGAATATCCATACAATTTTTAAAAAGTTATTAAGTACCATTTCTTTCTCTATTAGACCTGGAACCGTGGCGTTGCGTGAAATCCGGCGATACCAGAAGTCCACCGAATTGCTGATCAGGAAGCTGCCCTTCCAGCGTCTCGTGCGTGAAATCGCACAGGACTTCAAAACCGACCTGAGGTTCCAGAGCGCCGCCATCGGGGCCCTTCAGGTGAGCAGCCCACGTCACACCCGTCTCTGTCACACAGTCTGTTTTCCCCAGAACTTCCCACTGGCCCGGTTTGAAAAATCTTTCCCTGCTGGCTGTGTAGTAAATAAGGTTCTGAGTTGCATTTATTACTTAGATTGGCGGAGTAGGTATGCAGAGTGACCCTAAACTATGAAATTAATGTATGCTGGTAGTTCAGCACTGTTCTCTGGTTGTGGTGGGATGATTCAGTTGCTTGATAACAGCTGGGAAGAAACTGTGCCTGAATCTGGAGGTGTGCGTTTTCACACTTATGCATGAGGGCAGAAGAGGGAGTGGCCAGGGTGTGACTCGTCCTTGATTATGCAACTGGCCTTGCCGAGGCAGCGTGAGGTATGAATGGAGTCAATAGAAGGGAGGCGGGCATGTGTGATGGTCTGGGCTGCGTCCACAGACGCAGTAACACAGTGACGTAGCCGTGTTAGACCACGTGACAAGTTGCAAGAGCAACCGAGTGACCACGTTCCTCTCTTTGCCTCTGCAGGAAGCCAGCGAGGCATACCTGGTTGGTCTGTTTGAAGACACCAACCTGTGCGCCATCCACGCCAAACGTGTTACCATCATGCCGAAGGACATACAGCTGGCCCGCCGTATCCGGGGCGAGCGTGCTTAAAAATGAAAGAGAAGAAAAGAAAAATCATGTTTTACCATGGGTCTTCTGTATTAATAGTAAAGGCTATCATTTTTTTTTTTTTTTTCCTTATTCTCATTCATAGTAGGCTAATTCATCCGAGCATATAATCTTCATTGTTTCAAAGAGAGGTTTAGGTCTTCTGTATTTGTATGTCCCAAACAAGAGTAATCTTTGTTGAGATGTTAACTAACTTTCAGTGGTGTTTTTTGTAAAATTCGTTTTTTCATACCAGCAAGCGATTAAAAACAAAGGGAGAATTTATACAAAGGTTTTGTAACAAAACCCAATTTACAACTCAGTACACCAGGCAGGGACCACATGGACCTGCTTCTATCAGGCAATCTGTAAGATATTCATGACAGATCACTATGCATTTTTTTTGTGTGTGTTTTTTCACTTATATTTGATAATTCTGCATTCTAGGAGTAGGCATGATGATTTTTTTTTTTCCTATTTCAATATTGCGTGTCTCAAAATGTTTGATCCTGATCTTTGTAATTGCAAAATTTTCCCATGAAAAATAATATTAAATAGATAGAGAAAAAAAACCCACAATTGAGTTGTGTACCTTAATGTGTGGCTGGCTGCTTTCTTGTATGCCTCGCACCGATGCTTCCTGGTGTCAACTAACCTGGTGGGTATTTATGTTTACCATTCACAGAACATTGAAAAATACAGCACACAAACAGGCTCTTCAGCCCAGAATGTGTCATTAACATGATGCCAACATAAACTAACCTCATCTGCCTGCATGCCAACAATACCCCTACATATCCATGTGCCAATTCAAAAGTATGAAGGCAAACAGGCTTGTGTGGAGTCCGTAAGTGAATGGAGCAGAGTTAGGCGGATTACTCGTGGATTTTACAAAAAAACAAACAAACTACAAACAGAGTGGAACAGAAACACATATTCACATATTACATATTTTTGGGAGGAAATAAAAAAGAAAAAGATACAACTGCAATTTTAATAAGACACCACACAACAGTAGAATAGAAACATAGAAACATCGAAATTAGGTGCAGGAGTAGGCCATTCGGCCCTTCGAGCCTGCACCGCCATTCAATATGATCATGGCTGATCATCCAACTCAGTATCCCGTACCTGCCTTCTCTCCATACCCCCTGATCCCCTTAGCCACAAGGGCCACATCTAACTCCCTCTTAAATATAGCCAATGAACTGGCCTCAACTACCCTCTGTGGCCGAGAGTTCCAGAGATTCACCACTCTCTGTGTGAAAAAAGTTCTTCTCATCTCGGTTTTAAAGGATTTCCCCCTTATCCTTAAGCTGTGACCCCTTGTCCTGGACTTCCCTAATATCGGGAACAATCTTCCTGCATCTAGCCTGTCCAACCCCTTAAGAATTTTGTAAGTTTCTATAAGATCCCCTCTCAATCTCCTAAATTCTAGAGAGTATAAACCAAGTCTATCCAGTCTTTCTTCATAAGACAGTCCTGACATCCTGACAATGGTACAGTAATGTTAGTCCCTGGTGAGATAGGAGTTTACAGTCCTAACGGCCTCTGGGAAGAAACTCCTTCTCAACCTCGCGGGTCAGACAGCATTCTTGAACACAAAATTCAAAGTGCCAGAGTAACTTTGAGTTACTGAGTGTTACTTTGAGTTAGCTGAGTGTCAGGTCAGTGTGAAAAAAGGATCCTGACACAAAGCGTGGGCGATCCGTGCTCTCCACAGACGCTGCCTCACCCGCTGCGTTACACCAGCACTTTGTGCTTCTTGTTCAAGGTTCCAGCACCTGCAGTTCCTTGTGTCTACTGAAGTAGTGAAAACAGCCGCTTCATTCATCCGACCCTCCAGGAGAGGGCAGCAAGAGGACAACAGACGAGGATGGATAGAAAGCAAACCACTGCAGGCGTTTCAAGTCCATGAAATAATAAGAGATAGCTGTGAATGTACAGTGTGAAGGATGGGCCAAAGTGGTCACTCTACATCTAAATTAAAGAGCTACAACATCCAGTGATATCCAAGAGGTTTAAACATTGCCAGCTTTTGGAAGGTGCACATGTTCTTAACATCATTTGGCATGAGGAAACATTAGCATCTATTTTAGATAGCCATGCTACCAGAGGAGGTGGTTGAGGCGGGTTCTATCACAACAGCCATGACCACATTGAATGGCGGTGCTGGCTTGAAGGGCCGGATGGCCTACTCCTGCATCTATAGTCTATTGTCTATAACATTTAAATGTCATTTGGATAGGGATATGGATAGGAAAGGAAAATATCGGCCACATGCGGGCTAAAATAGATGGGGCAACTTGGCCAGCATAGGCAAGTAGGGCCGAAGGGCCTCTTTCCATGCAGTATGACTATGGTTGGCATAGAGGGTTGGGGGCAACTTGGAAACCTCTCCACTCACCTGTAAGGTTCCTTGCATTAAGCAGCAAAATCCCATGAACACTAATGACTAGATGCTACTTAGTGTTTCAAGCAGGTGGCTGCTCAGGTAAGATAGATAGGGAGGTCTTCCTCTTTCAGTCACACATCTTCACCATGTCTTTGGCCCTGCACCAGCACTTAAGACCCTCGACTCATTAATGGCATCCAGTTCTGAAGAAGAATCGCAGGCATAAAGCTGGAGTGGGTGGTGCAAGTTTTAAATAGGAGGCATTATTATGTTGGTACAAGGAACTGCAAACACTGCTTTACCAAAAAAAAAACCATAAAGTGCTGGAGTAACTCAGCAGATCAGGCTGCATCTCTGGAGAGCACGGATTGGTGATGTTTTCAGTCTGAAGAAAGGTCCTGACCCAAAACATCACCTATTCATGTTCTCCGGAGATACTGCTTGACCCGCTGAGTTACTCCAGCACTTTGTGGGAGTGGGATATTGTGGCAACCACAGAAACATAGAAAATAGGTGCAAGAGTAGGCCATTCGGCCCTTCGAACCTGCACCACCATTCAATATGATCATGGCTGATCATCCAACTCAGTATCCCATACCTGCCTTCTCTCCATACCCCCCGATCCCTTTAGCCACAAGGGCCACATCTAACTCCCTCTTAAATATAGCCAATGAACTGACCTCAACTACCTTCTGTGGCAGAGAATTCCACAGATTCACCACTCTCTGTGTGAAAAATGATTTCTCATATCAACATATTCAACATTTCTCATTTCAACATGTATGGAGATATGGTGTACGAGGAATGGCATCCTCGTACACCTGTTTTTCAATGTTTTTTCTATGTTTCTATGAAAGGGGATGAGTTCTTGCTGCTCAGGGAAGAAACACTCAGAGAGGACATCCTGGAGGAATCAGCAAATGTTTAGTAGAATTTACAAATAAGAAAAAGGTGATCACTTTGATGGGATTATACATAGGCCTCCAAATAGTCAGCAGGATTTGGAAGAATAACTAACCAAATAGCATTAAGATGTAAAAGTACTAAGTATTAGAGGGTGATTTTAACTTTCTAGTATTGACATATGAGGGTATATACTTAAGGTGAGAGGGGAGAGATTTAAGAGGTACCTTAGGGGAAACCTTTTCACTCAAGTGTGATTTCCACTCCTAGAATGAAATCATTGCAGGCAAATGGAACTAGCCCAGAAAGCCAATTTGGTGAGCAAGGACAGGATGGCCCGAAGGACATCTCTACGATGAGCTGGATGACCAGGTTAATTCCCGGGATGACGGGACTGTCATATGTTAACAGAATGGAGCGGCTGTGCTTGTATACTCTAGAATTTAAAAGGATGAGAGGGGATCTTATTGAAACATATAAGATTATTAAGGGTTTGGACACGCTAGAAGCAGGAAACATGTTCCCGATGTTGAAGGGAGTCCAGAACCAGGGGTCACAGTTTAAGAATAAGGGGTAAGCCATTTAGAACAGAGATGAGGAAAAACTTTTTCACAAAGAGTTGTGAGTCTGTGGAATTCTCTGCCTCAGAGGACGCTGGAGGCTGGTTCTCTGGAAGCTTTCAAGAGAGATCTAGACAGAGCTCTTAAAGATAGCAGAGTCAAGGGATATGGGGAGAAGGCAGGAACGGGGTACTGATTGGGGATGAGCAGCCATGATCACATTGAATGGCGGTGCTGTCCCGAGGGGGGCCAAATGGCCTACTCCTGCACCAGTTGTGTATTGTCTATTGTCTATTGACATCTCTATGACTGGGCTTGCCTTAAAGGCCTGTCCTACTTGGCGATTTTTTTGGCGACTGCCGGCATCATTGACTGAAGTATCAGGTCACTGAAAAATACGCGGCTTGATGAGGTGGTGACGTATATGCGCGCGCTGTTTTTTCAAATGCACAAAAATTTTTTTGTCGCCTCTGGATTTTGAAATGTTCAAAATCTTTTGGCGACACTAATATGTCGCCGGCAGTTGCCGAAAAGGCCTAGATGCAGTGGAATGCTGCCTGACCCACTGTTACTCCAGCATTTTGTGTCTATTGGAAGAATTTAGTCAACGACGGTGACGTGCGAGAAGCCCGATAAACGGGTGTCAGAGGTTAGAATTTAGAAGATTGAGGGGGGACCTTATACAAACGTACAAAATTCTTAAGGGGTTGGACAGGCTAGATGCAGGAAGATTGTTCCCGATGTTGGGGAAGTCCAGAACAAGGGGTCACACAGTTTAAGGATAAGGGGGAAGTCTTTTAGGACCGAGATGAGAAAAACATTTTTCACACCGAGAGTGGTGAATCTGTGGAATTCTCTGCCACAGAAGGTAGTTGAGGCCACAGTTCATTGGCTATATTTAAGAGGGAGTTAGATGTGGCTAAAGGGATCAGAGGGTATGGAGAGAAGGCAGGTACAGGATACTGAATGGATGATCAGCCATGATCATATTGAATAGCGGTGCAGGCTCGAAGGGCCAAATGGCCTACTCCAGCACCTGTTTTCTATGTTTCTATGTTATGGGGAGAAGGCAGGAGAACGGGGTTGGGAGAGAGAGACAGATCAGCCATGATTGAATGGCGGAGTAGATTTGATGGGCCGAATGGCCTAATTCTACTCCTATCCCGACCTGGGGTAGATCGCCCGATGCGGGGAAGCTGACATCCCCCCTGATTTTATGATGAACAGGTCCAAATTTGTCGAATGTTGGCACAGCCTGGGGAACGGCCTCCTCCTGCCAAAGCTCCAGAATTGTCCAGTGTCCTTCACCGTCCAGCCTGCCTGAGGTGAGCAGAATTAGAGCAACATCCCTGCTGACATACAGTACAACTCCTGTAATCCTCCTTAAGCAGAGCTAAAAACAGGCCTGCATTCTGGCAGTTCCACTCTCATGTAATACCCCATGTCAATAATAATCTATCAACCTGCTTAATCCTCTCTCAGTGCTCCATAAAGCCTTTCTGTTTGCATTGGACACAACTCTAACCTTTAGCTAAGTGTGTGTGTGTGCATTTCCTTTTTTTTTTAATAGATTGATGGAAATCTATTAAGGCTCCACGCGTTAATTGGGGTTATTGTTACCAAGGCAACGTTGAACTTCAAAGCGATGGGGCAGAATGGAAGCTCACCACCAGCACTTAGTCACTGTTAAATAAAAATGGAATGAATACAAAACTTACAGGGAGCGTGGCGTTACCGGATGAGAAGAGGGCTTCATCTGCTTCTTATACAGTCATAGAGTGATACAGTGTGGAAACAGGCCCTTCTGCCCAACGCGCCCACACCGGCCAACAATGTCCCAGCTACACTAGTCCCACCTGCCTGCGCTTGGTCCATATCCCTCCAAACCTGTCCTATCCATGTACCTGTCCAACTGTTTCTTACATGATGGGATAGTCCCAGCCTCAACTACCTCCTCTGGCAGCTCGTTCCATACACCCACCACCCTCTGTGTGAAAAAGTTACCCCTCTAGTTCCTATTGAATCTTTTCCCCTTCACCTTGAACGTATGTCCTCTGGTCCTCGATTCTCTGCTCTGGGCAAAAGACTGTGCATCTACCCGATCTATGGATACATGGATACTATTCCTCTCATAGTATACTTCTATAAGATCACCCCTCATCCTCCCACGCTCCATGGAATAGAAACCCAGCCTGGTCTTCAGACACTTGGATAGGAAAGGTTTTCAGGGATATTAGCCAAAAACGGGCAAATGGGATAAACTCAGATTGGACATCTTGGTCGGCATGGTCGAGTTGGGCTGAATGGCCTGTTGTATGACTAGGCAAAAACATGGAACTGCAGATGCAAAAGGACACAAAGTGGACCCAAAGTACTGGAGTAACTCGGTAATGTTTAAGAAAGAACTGCAGATGCTGGAAAAATCGAAGGTAGACAAAAATGCTGGAGAAACTCAGCGGGTGAGGCAGCATCTATGGAGAGAAGGAATAGGTGACGTTTCGGGTCGAGACCCTTCTTCAGTAGCTCAGTAGGTCAGAGAACCTGCCTGACCCGCTGAGTTACTCCAGCACTCTGCTTACCTGTGTGATGAGGTAACATTGGGGTCTGGAATTCTGTCAATGTCACCCCTTCCACCTGCAGATGCTGCTTTGCGCCAAAGATAGACGCAAAACTCTGGAGTAACTCAGAGGGTCAGGCAGCATCGCTGGAGAAACGCAATCGGTTGATAAAAGGAAAAGCTATTCCTATTCTTCGGGTCTGAAGAAGGGTCTCGACCCGAAATGTCACCCGATCCTTCCCTCCAGAGATGCTGCCTGATGCGCTGAGTTACTCCAACATTTTGTATCTGTTCCTTATTGCCCCCTATTTCCTTTCTCCCCTTCCCTGTCTTTTAAAAATTCTCATCATCATTGGCAGTCACTGGAAACGAGTATGACTGTCCTCTCAAATAGGCCCTGACCTCTGGTCAACTAAGAGGAGGAGGACTGGACTTGTTAGTGCCTTCCCTCACTGTGGAAAGTGTTGATTCTGCTGTGGGGGGACGTTCATGTTACATTCTATAGTGTGTTGTGTCTTCTTTAAATGTTTAAAATTTTTATATGTATGTATGGTAATCTGATTTCTTCTCTGTAAAGCACCTTGGCTTCAACTTGATTTGATTTCAAAGTGCTATATAAATAAAAATTAGTTATTTACTTACTCATGGAGGACGCTTGTGCGTGACTTTGTTTAACGTGGGGAGACTGGTGCACAGACAGCCACCACACGGTCCTTGACAGATCTGGGTCAGGATCCAGTGGCATGGAGTCCAAGACGACCAGAGACCCTTTTCTGCTGCAGCCTTCCCAGCCGTTGTGACGCTCCACTAAGGTCAGCCATCGTCCTCCGCCTGTTCCACCGTTGAGGTATTGGTTCTATAACCTCTATAACTGTGTCACTCCATGATTAAGAGCAAATCTCACCTTCTGGAAGTCAAACCTCTTGCTTTCCCCTTCCCAGCTTCTGATTAGCTCTTAAACTCAAGCTAGTGGACACAAAATGCTGGAGTAACGCCGCGGGGCTTCAGTCCTTCAGTCTGAAGAAGGGTCTCGACCCGAAACGTCACCCGTTCCTTCTCTCCAGAGATGCTGCCTGCCTCGTTGAGTTACTCCAGCATGTTGTGTCTACCTGCGATTTAAACCAGCATCTGCAGTTCTTTCCTACACCTTAAGCTCAATTTGCCCTTGCTATGACAGGTAATTATTTAATATTTGAATACTCCACTAATTTACTATCATGATTAATCAGATATTCAGTTAATGCAAATCATCATGAAAATTAGCACAATCTTTTGATTTAAATAAATTCTTGGCCTGAAACCAAATCTGTTTAAATATAAATTGGTGGCCTTAACATGTTATTTCTCATGGTGCAAAAACAGTAAGGGTTGCCTTTCCACAGTGCATTTCGCAGTCCAAGGGCTTAGCAGCCACCGAGACGTTAGTGAAGTGTATGTGTCTGTGCTACCAGGGACATTGCAGCAGCAATTTGTGAACAGCAAGCTCCCACAAATGGCAGTGTGATCAAGTCCAGATAGGGAATGGAGGTACATGGAACATAGAGGTCTAGTCGGAGGCTCAGAGGGGATAGAGCCTTCTCTGTTGCTGCTCCGGCACTCTGGAACACCCTGCCGTTGCACATCAGACAGGCCCCCTCACTGTCCATCTTCAAATCCAGTGTTAAAACACATTTGTACTCCCTGGCTTTTGACCATGCCTGAGGCTTTGCTTCTGTTTGTGGTGTTTTTGATGTTTCTTTATTTTGCATGTCTTTTCCTACTATTTCTTTTGATTGTTATTTTTGGTGTGTATTAACTTTTTTGTCAATGATTAGTGATGTACAGCACTTTGTTGCAGCTATATTTGTTTTTAAAGTGCTCTATAAATAAAATTATTATTATTATTATTATTATTATTATTATAGAACATAGTGAAGGCATCTGCAGTTCCTCCTACACATAGTACAGACCATGCGGCCCACAATGTCTCTGCCCAACATAATGCCAAGATCAACCCTTATCTGCCCGCCTGGAGGTCAAGCCACTTACTGATCGTACCCTCGTCGCCAGAACCGGAATGGTCACGTGACTGCGTTTGGTGGGAATAGAGCATCATCAGTTAAAGGGTGTGTCCGACAACAACAGCTAAAACTTAGCTGGAGATCGCAAATCAATGACCTCACTCAACAGCAGCAACAATGACTTCAAGTTCAAGATTCAAGATTCAAGAGAGTTTATTGTCATGGGTCCCTGATAGGACAATGAAATTCTTGCTTTGCTTCAGCACAACAGAACATAGTAGGCATGAATACAGAACAGATCAGCGTGTCCATATACCATTATATAAATATATACACACATGAATAAATAAACTGATAAAGTGCAAATAACAGATAATGGGTTATTAATTGTTATGTTATGAACGGTGTCACAGGAGATACATTGATTCTCTAAATTCCATTGCTCCTTTAAATCCTCGCTAACCCCTCATTAACTCAGTTTACTGAGAGGTTATCATGCAGATCTCTGTCCCAGAAGCTAGCGGACAAGATCATCTCTGACCCCGCTCACTCTGGCCACAAACTCTTTGAATCACTTCCCTCTGGAAGGCGACTCCGGACTGTCAAAGCTGCCACAGCCAGACATAAAAACAGCTTTTATCCTGAAACGTTGCCTATTTCCTTTGCTCCATAGATGCTGCTGCACCCGCTGAGTTTCTCCAGCATTTTTGTCTACCTTCGATTTTCCAGCATCTGCACTTCCTTCTTGAACAATGATAGCTAAGCTTAGTTTAGTTTAGACACACAGCATGGAAACAGGCCCTTCAGCCCACTGAGTTCATGCCGACCACCAATCTCCATTCATACTATCCCTCTTCCTCATCCACTCCCTACACACTTGGGGTCAATTCTAAAGGGCCAATTAAACCCACAAACCTGTACAATCTTTGGGATGAGGAAGTAAATTGAAGCACGAGGACGAAACCCACGCGGTCACAGGAAGAACGTGCAAACTCCATGCAGACAGTACCCGAGGTCAGGATCGAACCCAGGCCTCTGGTGCTGCTGTGAGGCAGCAGCTCTACCAGCTGAGCCACTGTGACACTAATGTGTCAAGCAAGACAACAAGTGAGGTAGGTTCTTATGGAACAACACAATGGAGTCAAGGGGCTAAAGGGGCCTCCTCATAAGTTATACCATTCGGCCCATTGTGTGTATTGTACCATTCAATCATGGCTGATCTATCTTTCCCTCTCAACCCCATTCTCCTGCCTTCTCCCCGTAACCCCTTGCACACATCCTGCTACTTATACTTATTTCTGCACTGCTAACAATTACTTAGCGCTAACCAATTTAATTTGCAAAAACATCTCAAGCTGCTTCACGGAGTACAGGACAAAATATATTGCAGTGAGGTATTAAAGCAGGTACTAAAAGTGTGGGGAGGGAGGGAGGAAAGCTGTAAGGAACGTCTTAAATCGATGTTGCTCCCTCCTTAAGGGAGCTGTGCTATGCAATCCAATTTGAAAACAATTACTGGTTTGTTCCCACATTAATCCCAATTTGCTGCTGACAATGTTCAGGTTTATTTTCAACTCACTCTGGGTCATTTTTAATCCCTTCAGAGGAGGATTTATGGGTAAGGGTTTGCAAGTGCCATATGGCGGTTGTGACCACTAACCTGGCCATGATTTGACTCCTGGTTTAAACCTGTATCTCCAATAACTTATTAAAATCGCTGGGGCGTCAGGAACTAGGCCACAGGCTCTGGGTTACCCCAGAGATATGTCCCTGAATGACCTCTCGGGTTGCAGATTCCTATTGGTGCGTGGTTACCCCGTTGCCAGGGCGAGACTAGGCCGGGCACCGGTTGGAGCCTGCGGCCTAACCTTGGTGAACAACTGGTCACCACGACAACCGGTCACCGTGACAGCCGGTCGCCGTGACAACCGGTCACCGTGATAACCAGTCGCCCTGTCAACCGGTCACCGTGACAACCTGTCAGCGTACAACTGGTAGCCGTGACAACCGGTAGCCGTGACAACCGGTACAGCCGGTAGCCGTGACAACCGGTAGCCGTGACAACCGGTAGCCGTGACAACCGGTCACCGTGACAACCTGTCAGCGTACAACCGGTAGCCGTGACAACCCGTCGCCGTGACAACCAGTCGCCCTGACCCCACTGTGATGGAAGGCAAAGTCTTTTCTCTCCCCTGTTCTCCATGTCTCTCCCGATGTCCAAGCCCCAGGCGGGCGATGATAAGTCTCCCGGCCATTTTAGGCCGTGCCGGGCGATTTACGGCCCCGCTCCCGGTCTAAAAGTCACAATGTTGGAGCCCCTGGCGGGGGCTGTAATGTCCCACGGCCATGAAGCTGCGCCGGGCGATGTACGGCCCCGCTCCGGGTCGTTCCAACCCCGCGACACGGGCTGGAGAAGTCGCGTTGCAGGAGCTCCGGGAAGCGGTCTCCTCAACCGGACCCGCGAGCTCCCGATGTCCCCACAGTCCACCGGACCTGCAGCTGCGTTGCTGGAGCCTCCGAGCCTCAGGAGTCGAGTCGCAGCAGCGAGTCACCGCCGCTCCCCACGCTCCGAGGCCGGCCAGCCCCAAGATGGTGAGCAGTCCGCAGCTTCCCGAGCCCCCGGGTCGTTCAGGTTGGAGGCCGCTCCACGGTGCTAGGCCCCAACGACAACAGAGACCCGACAGGGAAAAGGTCGTGTCTCCCGTACAGGGAAGAGATTTTAAACGGTTTCCCCCTCTCCCCCACATATACACTTTAAAACCAGTATTAAAAAAACACCAACACTACATTTAACTAGACAAAAAAAAAAAAAAAAAATACAGACAGGCTGTAGGGGCCGCTGCAATGGGTGAGTCACGCCACCAACACCAATAGCTCATTGGAGGCCATCGGACCATCTTTGATCGGACTTTACTGGCTTTATCTGCCGCTAAACATGACTCACGTTGTTCCCTTTATCATGTACAGTCTCTGTACACTGTAAATGGCTCGATTGTAATCATGTATTGTCTTTCTGCTGACTGTGGTGAGTCTGTGGAATTCTCTGTCTCAGAGGGCGGTGGAGGCCGGTTCTCTGGATGATTTCAAGAGAGAGCTAGATAGGGCTCTTAAAGATAGCGGAGTCAGGGGATATGGGGAGGAGGCAGGAATGGGGTACTGATTGGGGATGATCAACCATGATCACATTGAATGGCGGTGCTGGCTCGAAGGGCTGAGTGACCGACTCCTGCACCTATTGTCTACTAACCATTGCAACAAAAGCTTTTCATTGTACACATTGTGACAATAAATTAAAGTCAAATGGAACTGAGTGCAGCGTAAGGACAGTCCCTTCAGCCCACAATGTCTTCTCTTCCTGCCTATGCCGTGCACAGCCTGAAGTTGTAGGACAACGAGTTCTATTTGATCTTATTTAATTGTGCACGACAGGTTGATTGCATTCGTCGAAACAGGGTGGACCACGTGAAGGTTGCAATGTTCCACCCCCTACAATGCCTGTGATCATCATGATGCGAAGGCCAACTCTTATCTGCCTGCATGTTCCATGTAATCACCAACCCCTATGTAAAAAACTTGCCCTGCTCATTTTCCTATCAGTATTTAAAAATGTTCTACCCTTTTGCCAAATCCATTCGGATAAACCTCTTCAAACCGAACACCTTTTCATCTCCACTTCTAGCTTTCAATTACTCCACCACCGACCTTCAGCTTCCTGGACTATAGGCTGAGGATATCATTTAAACCACAGTGGTGCAGCTCCACAGCGCCAGAGACCCAGATTCAATCCTGACCACGGATGCTGTCTTTGTGGAGTTTGCACATTGTCCTTGTGACCGCATGGGTTTTTTCCAGGTGCTCCAAGTTTTTCTCACATGCAGGTTTGAAGAAGGGTTTCGGCCCGAAACGTTGCCTATTTCCTTCGCTCCATAGATGCTGCTGCACCCGTTGAGTTTCTCCAGCATTTTTGTCTACCTTCGATTTTCCAGCATCTGCAGTTCCTTCTTCAACCCTTTCCCATCCTTGTGTCTTTTAAAAGTTCTTCCACTGAATGTATTTTAAATGTTAACTCAACCACCTCCTTTCCAGCATCTGCAGTTCCTTCTTAAACAGGTTTATAGGTCACCCATACACTCGTTCCATGTTACCCAATTTCATATCCTACAGACACTTGGGTCAATTTACAGAAGCCAATTGACCTACAAACCTGCACCTTCTTGAATTGTGTGGGGAAACCCAGAGCACCCGGAGGAAAGCCATGCGGTCACGGGCAGAATGTACAGACCCCACACAGTCAGAGCCCGTAGTCAGTATTGCACACGGGTCTCTGGCACAGCAAGGCAGCAACTCTACCACTGTGCACCAGTGCCATAACTTGCCTGTAGTGTGTAGGGAGTGGCTGTGAAAGTGGGGCAATAGACAATAGACAATAGGTGCAGGAGTAGAGGCCATTCAGCCCTTCGAGCCCACACCGCCATTCACTGTGATCATGGCTGATCATCCCCAATCAGTACCCCGTTCCTGCCTTCTCCCGCTATCTTTAAGAGCTCTATCTAAAGGGCCTGTCCCACTTACGCGACCTTTAAAGGTGACTGCCGGCACCCGTGATAGGTCGCCGAAATTTTCAACAAGTTGGAAATTCAGCGGTGACCAGAAAGACGCTACAACTCTTTGGAGACCTCTCACAACCATAGGAGACCGCTCACAACCATAGGAGACCGCTCACAACCATAGGAGACCGCTCACAACAATAGGAGACCGCTCACAACCATAGGAGACCTCTCACAACCATAGGAGACCGCTCACAACCATAGGAGACCTCTCACAACCATACAGGCAACCCCTGGCGACAAGTCACGGGTGACCTCTCATGACCATACTGCCTGTGTGAATTCCACAGATTCACAACTCTCTGTGAGAAAAAGTGTTTCCTCGTCTCCGTTCTCAACCCCTTATTCTTAAACTGTGGCCCCTGGTTCTGGACTCCCCCAACACCGGGGACATGTTTCCTGCCTCTAGCGTGGATAACATAGAACTAGTGTGAACGGGCGATCGATAGTCGGCGTGCACTCGATGGGCTGAATGACCTGTTTCCATGCAGGTAGACAAAAGTGCTGGAGAAACTCAGCGGGTGCAGCAGCATCTATGGAGCGAAGGAAATAGGCAACGTTTCGGGCCGAAACCCTTCTTCTACCTGTTTCCATGCAGTATCTCTAAACTAAACTAGTTAGTTTAGAGATTCGACATGGAATTCTACTTGTGTCTCTCAGAGCATCATACGAGAGCAGAGCATTAAATATATTTAATTGAAAAGGGTCTCGACCCGAAACATCACCCATTCCTTCTCTCCAGAGGTGCTGCCTGTCCCACTGAGTTACTCCAGCACTTTGTGTCTACCTTCAGTGTAAACCAGCATCTGCAGTTCTATCCTATACATTAAATATATTAATTCAGGTCTTCATCGTTTTTTTGTTCTCCTCCATGAGCCTAATTAGGGCATCCCCTCTGCAAAGTCCCTGGCATTTTTTAGTAAGCAGTCCACCCTTAATAACAAACAGCGCTGGAAGAAAAACATATGCTTTGTGCTTTAGTAAATCCTCTTAAGAACTGGGACCCACGTCTACAGCAGGCCAGTCACCACTGAGCTCTCTCGTGCTTCATTAGTCTTGTGGGCTGTTGTGGGTCTTTAAAAAAACAGCGCCTTGATGTGTCGGGAGACAGCTTTGGGTCCACATGCCAGTCTCTCCACAACCCCCAACAACAAATCCATCGCTTGCTTAACTGACCCCCAGGATTAAAGTTGTCAGACTTGAGATGAAATTGATTGTGAAACATGTTGTGTGTCGCATTCGAACACACACAACATGTGCCCTCCGTCAACAAACAAGATCCGGATAGAACAGGGGCGAGGGGCTGAATGGCCTGCCTTTTTTTCCCTTTTGTAGCCTTTCCAAAACAGAAACATTTCCCCAAGGTAGACAAAAATGCTGGGGAAACTCAATGGGTGAGGCAGCATCTATGGAGCGAACACCCTCGACCTGAAACTTCACCTATTCCTTCGCTCCATAGATGCTACCTCACCCGCTGAGTTTCTCCAGCATCTTTGTCTACCTTCGATTTTTCCAGCATCTGCAGTTCCTTCTTAAACATTTTTTCCAAGGCACTTTGTAAGAGAGTAAACAAACAAATTTTAATAGTTAAATCAAAATACACGAAGTGCTAGAGTAACTCAGTCTGGATCCCAGGAGAACATTGGGTGCAGCAGCATCTATGGAGCGAAGGAAATAGGCAACGTTTCGGGACGAAACGTTGCCTATTTCCTTCGCTCCATAGATGTTGCTGCACCCGCTGAGTTTCTCCAGCACTTTTGTCTACCTTCAATTTTCCAGCATCTGCAGTTCCTTCTTAAACACCCAGGAGAACATTGATAGATGCCGTTTTGGCTTGGGACTCTTCTGCAGAACATTGAACCCTATCTGCACACTAGCACTATCCTACACACACACACCCACACACTAGGGACAATTTACAATTTTACTGAAACCAATTAACCTGCAAACCTGCACGTCTTTGGAGTGTGGGAGGAAACCGAAGCTCTCGGACAAAACACAAGCAGGTCACGGGGAGAAGGTACAAACTCCGTACAGACAGCACCCGTAGTCAGGATCGAACCCGGGTCCCTGGCGCTGTGAGGCAGCAACAAAGCCTCTCACTGTACCTCGGTACATGTGGCATTAATAAACCTAAATGTAAATGTCTGTAACATGATTGTGTGTTGAGGGAGATTACAATAGACCCGTCGAATATTAGCACTATTTTCGAATTTTAGCTTAAATTATCAAATGTCCGGGGAGTTTTATTTTAATAAAATCGTTATTTGATCATTTTGTTACTTTGGAAGTTTAGAGAAAGTTGACAATACACAATAGGTGCAGGACCGCGTGGGTTTTCTCCGGGTGCTCCGGGTTTCCTCCCACACCCCAAAGACGTGCGGGTTTGTAGGTTAATTGGCTTTTGCCAATTAACCTACAACTTACACAGTTCCCGCTGCACCAAAAAATCCAGAGTATCATAAAGGACATTTCCCACCCCGGACACTCCCTGTTTGAACTGTTGCCGTCAGGCAGACGGTACAGATCTACAAGGACAAACAGACTAAAAAACAGTTTTTACCCCACTGCTATAAAAGCACTAAATGTAGCTGCCAAGGAACGCAGGGGCGATACATACTAAGGGACTGTGGTACACTGTGAAATCGACAGAAGGATGGAGGGTTGGGTGTTTATGCGTGGAGCTATTTTCGTGATATTTATTTTAGTTGTTTATCTTTTAATATTTTACCTTGTATGTATCGTTAGCTTTTAGAAATGTTTGAATGGTGCACTGACTGGCTGACATTTTTAAATTTCATTGTACATGGTTCATGTTACAATGACAATAAAGAAACTATTCTATTCTATTCTATTTTGTAAAATGTCCCTAGTGTGTAGGATAGACCAAGTGCATAGGTGATCACTGGTCGGTGCGGACTCAGTGGGTAGAAGGTTCTGTTTCCATGCTGTATCTCTAAAAACTAACGACTGCCCGATTCAATAGACAATAGACAATAGACAACAGGTGCAGGAGGAGGCCATTCGGCCCTTCGAGCCAGCACTGCCATTCAATGTGATCGTGGCTGATCATCCCCAATCAGTACCCCGTTCCTGCCTTCTCCCCTGACTCCGCTATCTTTAAGAGCCCTATCTAGCTCTCTCTTGAAAGCATCCAGAGAACCGGCCTCCACCGCCCTCTGAGGCAGGGTGGGGAGGGTTATTGACCACATGTCACATTGGACAGACTTGCATTCCACTCTGTTATCATTGCTTGCTGGCTGAATAGAGATGTGTGTTTTGAAGTCAGGGGCAACTTGACCCATATCAACTATCAAACTAAAAGGATTAGGATAAACCTACCACAAATCCTGGGATTCTCAAAACAAAGTGAACATGAGACTTTGAACAGTGTCTCCACCTTTGCCCTCCATTCTATGTGTCCCATCGGCTTGGTGTTTCTTCATGGAGGTTGTTTGCAAGCAGGGCAAGGCTTTAGTCCCTGGCTGTGCTGCCTTATCTCGTCCTTCCTCAAGTTTAAAGGAGGTGTACAGGGCAAGTTTTATTGCCAAGAGAGTGGTGGGTGCCTGGAACGTGCTGCCAGGGGTGATGGTGGAGGCAGGTGCATTAGGGACCCTCAGGAGGCTTTTAGATAGGCACATATATATGCTGGGGTTAGAGGGATATGTGTTGTGTATGGTACTGTAGATGGAAGTAGTGTATTTTGGAATTATGTACAGGATATATGTTGTGTGTCGAAGGGCCTTTTCCCGTGCTATACTTTTCTATGTTCTATGTTGCGGTGAGTTGGGTGTGGGTGCTGCCTGTGTGAAGTTTGTACGTTCTCCCTGTGACTGCGTGGGTTTTCCAGAGAGTCTGGGTGTTGAGTACCAGACATTTGTTTATAAAGACCATCCACTATCATGAGTAGGAAGGAATCTGAAGAAGGGTTTCGACCCGAAACGTCACCCATTCCTTCTCTCCAGGGATGCTGCCTGTGTCCCGCTGAGTTACTCCAGCATTTTGTGTCTGTCCACCCATCATGAAGTGCTTCAAGAGGCTGGTTATGGCACATATAACGGAAAGGGGGAGATGCAGCGAGACCTGGGTGTCATGGTACACCAGTCATTGAAGGTAGGCATGCAGGTGCAGCAGGCAGTAAAGAAAGCGAATGGTATGTTAGCTTTCATTGCAAAAGGATTTGAGTATAGGAGCAGGGAGGTTCTACTGCAGTTGTACAGGGTCTTGGTGAGACCACACCTGGAGTATTGCGTACAGTTTTGGTCTCCAAATCTGAGGAAGGACATTATTGCCATAGAGGGAGTGCAGAGACGGTTCACCAGACTGATTCCTGGGATGTCAGGATTGTCTTATGAAGAAAGACTGGATAGACTTGGTTTATACTCTCTAGAATTTTGGAGATTGAGAGGGGATCTTATAGAAACTTACAAAATTCTTAAGGGGTTGGACAGGCTAGATGCAGGGAGATTGTTCCCGATGTTAGGGAAGTCCAGGACAAGGGGTGCACAGCTTAAGGATAAGGGGGAAATCCTTTAAAACCGAGATGAGAAGAACTTTTTTCACACAGAGAGTGGTGAATCTCTGGAACTCTCTGCCACAGAGGGTAGTTGAGGCCACAGTTCATTGGCTATATTTAAGAGGGAGTTAGATGTGGCCCTTGTGGCTAAGGGGATCAGGGGGTATGGAGAGAAGGCAGGTACGGGATACTGAGTTGGATGATCAGCCATGATCATATTGAATGGTGGTGCAGGCTCGAAGGGCCGAATGGCCTCTACTCCTGCACCTATTTTCTATGTTTCTATGTTTATATATTAAATCTAACCTTGATCTTCATTGGGAAGGATCTAGCTGGTGGTATTGCGGTTGTACCTTTACCCTGTCAGCTGGTGGTAAGAATGTGGTCACTGCTAATGGTCAGGGCAGAGAAGCGGCCTTATATATTGAACAAAGGCCAAGGCACTTGCGTCCTATGCACGGCTGGGTGTTGTGGGTTGTCACTAATCCGACCTCAACACCTGCCTGTGTTGGGAGCCGATTCACCGGGTCGGTCTGCTCATTGTGCCTTGAAGCAGCAGCGCATCGATGACCATTTGGGAACATCGTCCCTCTGTGGTCAGTTGTGGCTCCGTGGCCAACTCTGGCTGTGGGCTCAAGTTACCAAGATCGCACGTCCTCCCTTGGGTTTTCTCCTGGTGCTTCGGTCTGCACCCACATCCCAAGGACCCGCGGGTTGCTAGGTTAGTGTGTGCAGGAAGGAGCTGCAGAGGGACACATCTCAAGAGGAACTGGTTATGGAGCCATCAAGTGATACAGTGTGGAAACAGGCCCTTTGACCCAACGTGCCCACATCGCTGTGTTGGGTTCTAATTGCAAACATTCTTCTTCCCGATGTATCACCTGATTTAGGTTTTGTATTGCAAATCTCATGATTATGCCTGTTTATATATACCATATGATTAGCTTCTTATGAATGCATACTTGACTGCCACATTGCATTTTCACTGAATTCACAGATTCAGTGTGGAAACAGGCCCTTCAGCCCAACTTGCCCACACTGGCAAACATGTCCCAGCTACACTAGTCCCACCTGCCTGCGTTTGGCCCATATCCCTCCAAACCTGTCCTATCCATGTGCCTGCCTAAATGTTGCGATAGTCCTAGCCTCAACTACCTCCTCTGGCAGCTCGTTCCATACACTCGCCACCCTTGGCGTGAAAAAAAAGTGGAGAGGGCAGAAACGGGGTTCTGATTGGGGATGATCAGCCATGATCACATTGAATGGCGGTGCTGGCTCGAAGGGCCGAATGGCCTACTCCTGCACCTATTGTCTATTGAAACAGCCTTTGTTAGCTGTTGTGTTTTTAAGAAGGAACTGCAGATGCTGGAAAATCGAAAGTACACAAAATAGCTGGAGAAACTCAGCGGGTGCAGCAGCATCTATGGAGCGAAGGAAATAGGCAACGTTTCGGGCCGAAACCCTTCTTCAGACATTGAATGACGGTGCTGGCTCGAAGGGCCGAATGGCCTCCTCCTGCACCTATTGCCTGTTGTCCATCTTAATAAGTAAACATTGCAACTGCGTTGTACACAGATTACCCCTTGCACATTAAAAGCACAGGCAATAATCAGCAGCTGATTATCACTCGGTAAGCCTACATTGGCTGTGTTAGAGTCCTTGATTTATCAGTGTGCATGTTATTCAATGCCACCATCTGTCGCTGCGGCTAACAAATTAACCTGAAATTAATAAAATGCCCCGCACTGGCTCTGCTTGCTGCCTTGTAAGCATAATTAAATAGTAATCATAATACTTGGATCATGTCAAAACGCTTCCTAAATTGAATTACATGTGGCAATCAGCAAATGTGGTTGCCAATGTTCACCCACAGATAATTATCAAACAGCTCGGGATGAATAGTAATTTAATCTCTTTTATCTGAGTGTGGACTGGTGGTCAGAAAAACTCTCCTGGTTTTTCCACAGAGCGCAACAAGTCTTTTAATCTCCTGGGAAGGTCAGGTGGGATTTGGAGCCTCAGATATCATCCCTGGAATAAGATCAGGAAACTGATCGGCCATGATCATATTGAATGGCGGGTGCAGGCTCGAAGGGCCGAATGGCCTACTCCTGCACCTAATTTCTATGTTTCTATGTTTCTAAACGCAGGAAGCATTCAGCAGGTCAGGCAACATGGATGTATGGGGTCAAGGATGAGTCACACACACGCCCTCCTCTCCCATCGGGCAAGAGGCACAGAAGTGTGAAAAAGCACCCACCTCCAGATTCGGGGTAGACCAAATAATGCTGGAGAAACTCAGCAGGTGAGGCAGCATCTATGGGGTAGACCAAAAAATGCTGGAGAAACTCAGCAGGTGAGGCAGCATCTATGGAGCGAAGGAGAGAGGCAACCTTTCGGGTCGAGACCCTTCTTCAGACTCTTCTTACAGATTCCTGTGTCTATTTACAGAAGCCAATGGACCTACAAGCCCGCACGTCATTGGAGTGTGGGACGAAACCGGAGCACCCGGAGAAAACAGTGGTTAATCGACAATAGACAATAGGTGCAGGTGTAGAGGCCATTCGGCACTTCGAGCCAGCACCGCCATTCAATGTGATCATGGCTGATCATCCCCAATCAGTACCCCGTTCCTGCCTTCTCCCCATATCCCCTGACTCCGCTATCTTTAAGAGCCCTATCCAGCTCTCTCTTGAAAGCATCCAGAGAACTGGCCTCCACCGCCCTCTGAGGCAGAGAATTCCACAGACTCACCACCCTCTGTGAGAAAAAGTGTTTCCTCATCTCCGTTCTAAATGCCTTACCCCTTATTCTTAAACTGTGTGTGTGGCCCCTGGTTCTGGACTCCCCCAACATCGGGAACATGTTTCCTGCCTCTAGCGTGTCCAAGCCCTTAACAATCTTATATGTTTCAATGAGATCCCCTCTCATCCTTCTAAACTCCAGAGTGTACAAGCCCAAACCCCGTAGTCAGGATCAAAGCCGGATCTCTGACGCTGTGAGGCAGCAGCTCCTGTGCTCCTGTATCTATCTCTACACAAAACTAAACTACTGTCCATTGAAACACAGACTGAAAAAGACCTGGCTTCAACTCATAGGTAGACAAAAATGCTGGAGAAACTCAGCAGGTGCAGCAGCATCTATGGAGCGAAGGAAATAGGCAACGTTTCGGGCCGAAACCCTTCTTCAGACTGATTGTGTCTCATGCCTGAGGTGGTGCAAAGGGCCCAAGTGTCCAATTTCCACAGGTTCCCTGAGTGTTAGCAGTTGCTTCTGTCAGCGTTACTAGATGGGGCAATTCTGCCTGTCAGTGTTCTTGACATCAAGCATTCTCTGGTCGGGCAAGGCACTGATCCAGGTGCAGAGCCAGCCATTGTTTAGCCTGACAGCACAACTCATGACAAACTCAATTATGAGACGGAGAACACATTGAACCAAAAAGAAAAAAAAAATGCGGTGCTAAATGCAACTTGAAACTGCCAAACCACTCGTATACAATTAGCGCAGGGTCTTACAAAAGAGAAGGATACCGCACTGGGAAGAACTTTCATTTATGGAGATAGAAACAGAACGCTGGAGTAAGTAAGTCAGATTCAGATTCAGATTCAGATTCAGATACAAGATACAAGATACAAGATAGATTTAATTGTCACATGTGCCAGATGGCACAGTGAAATGAATTCCCATACAGCCATACAATAAAAATAAACAGGACTCAACACACTATAGAATTTAACACAAAACATCCCCATTCAGATTCAGATTCAGATTCAATTTTAATTGTCATTGTCAGTGTACAGTACAGAGACAACGAAATGCATTTAGCTTCTCCCTGGAAGAGCGACATAGCAAACGATTTGAATAAATAATAATAAGTGTCCGGGGGGGGGGGGGGGGGGTGGGGGTGGTGATTGGCAGTCACCGAGGTACGTTGTTGAGTAGAGTGACAGCCGCCGGGAAGAAGCTGTTCCTCGACCTGCTGGTTCGGCAACGGAGAGACCTGTAGCGCCTCCCGGATGGTAGGAGGGTAAACAGTCCATGGTTGGGGTGAGAGCAGTCCTTGGCGATGCTGAGCGCCCTCCGCAGACAGCGCTTGCTTTGGACAACCTCAATGGAGGGGAGCGAGGAACCGGTGATGCGTTGGGCAATTTTCACCGGAGGGTCAGGTGGACCCTCAAGTCGGAGGGTCAGACAGCATCTCTGGAGAAAAGGAACAGATGACGGTTCGGGTCGAGACCCTTGGAGCCTCTTTAAAGTGGAAGAGTTTCCCAAGTTGTGCTTCAAACAAAATGTGTTCCTCGAGTTTAGACTTTAGAGATATAGCGAGTGTATACAGGCCCTTCGGTCCATCGGGTCTGCAACATTCAGCAATCACCCCGTACACTAGCACCGTCCTACACACACGAGAGAGAACTTACAATTTGTACCCAAGCCAAGTTACCTACAAACCTGTACGTCTTTGGAGTGTGGAAGGAAACTGGAGCACATGTCACGGGGAGAAACAAGTAAGTAAGTAAGGGGAAACAAGGGTTTCGGCCCGAAACGTCACCTATTTCCTTCGCTCCATAGATGCTGCTGCACCCGCTGAGTTTCTCCAGCATTTTTGTGTACCTTCGATCTTCCAGCATCTGCAGTTCCTTCTTGAACACAAGTAAGTAAGTTCACATACAAGGAATTTGCCTTGGTGCTCAGCCCCACAAGTAACAACATGACAGTTACGAATAACTCAGAAAACACTAAGAGGGTTGTTAGTCTGTGGAAGGGCGCGGTGGAGGCCGGTTCTCTGGATGCTTTCAAGAGAGAGCTAGATAGGGCTCTTAAAGAAAGCGGAGTCAGGGGATATGGGGAGAAGGCAGGAACGGGGTACTGATTGTGGATGATCAGCCATGATCACATTGAATGGCGGTGCTGGCTCGAAGGGCCGAATGGCCTACTCCTGCGCCTATTGTCTATTGTGTAAATTTGGTGCGTGTGCAGATGTGGTGAAGATGTCGCTATTTAGAGCATACTGCACACCACTCTACACTGCGCACCTGTGGTCAAACTATTTAAAGAGAAGTATGCAGAGACTAAAGGTGGCATATAACGATGCCATGAGAACACTGCTAAGGCAACCTAGATGATGTAGTGCCAGTAATATGTTTGTGGCTGCAGGAGTCAGTACTTTAGTAGCTATCCTAAGACACAACATGTATAAATTCATTTGCCTCTAAAAATGCGCTTATTGTGGCCTTGCCAAACATAAGGGTTAGCACTACACGCTACGAATCCCAGTTGTGGAGACACAGGTATCGTTGTCTCGTTGTAGGACATGGATCATCTTTTAATCTGGATTTTTAACTTAAGTATTGTGGGTTTTTTAAAATATAAATTATGATGTTTTTATGTGATATACCATGATTTTATATATATTTATGATATGCAATGCATTTTTAATGTAATGTTGCCCCTTGTCTGGACCTTGAGTCCGATATAAAGTTTATTATTGTCTAAACTAAACACTAAGAGAAAATGATTGGCTTTGATGCACCAAGGCAAATTCCTTGTATGTGAATACTTGGCCAATAAAGTCGTGAAAGGTGCCACAGAAATGCACGTTGAGCTCAGTTTAGTTTATTGTCACGTGTACCGAGGTACAGTGAAAAGCTTTTGTTGCGTGCTAACCAGTCAGCGGAAAGACAACACATGCTTACAATCGAGCCATTTACAGTGTATAGATACACGATAAGGGAATAACGTTTAGTGCAAGGTAAAGTCTCATCCTTTGACACTGAAGGAAGTTTAAAGTGAAGGCCAGTTCAAAGTGAGGGTTTGGCAATGAATGGAGTATGATTAATTAGAGTTTATTACACGCCTTGATAGATTCTTTCGGGTTTGAAACCCAGTCTATTCAGCAAGTCAGCAGGAAAACCTTTGCCCTTTTTCTCCCCTTTCACTGTGAATTGGAAGGGGTAGAACTTGATACTGGAGGTGCCTGCGTTTTGCAATTAAAGCCTTTTATATTTCTGAATGCATCCCGCACCTGTTAATTAGTAGTTTTAACTTTCATCCTTTCTTGAGCAAAGTTCCTTTTCATTTGCCATTTGCTTGTTGTTTGGGGAGGGGCTGGGGGAGTGTTTGTAGAGGGGGGGGGGGCTGGGTGATACATTGGCTGCAAGTTGACAGCATTGAGATGGTGGGGTGGTTTAGTGGTACACTTAATTTTCTCGGGGCCCCAGCGGCAAGGATTAGAAAACTCTGCCTCTGTTCAAGTGCCTTGACTTGAAAGAGAAGCAGGGAATATCTCCTGTGTTCAACCTCCCCTCCTCAGTCCACAGGCTCCTGTCAGTCTAATTAATATCCTTGGACATGGCTCCTGGAAACAAAAAAAACTGGTTCTTGCGTCTTGTTGCGCCGAGCTTCACTCCAATCTTGTGTCGAAACAAGAAACAGCAGGTGCGGGTTAAACCAAGAAAAGACACAGCCTGCTCGGTTAAATGTTCCCCATGTTGGGGATAGTCCAGAACTAGTCACACACAGTTTAAGAATAAGGGGTCGGCCATTTAGGACCGAGATGAGGAAAAACCTTTTCACCCAGAGAGTTGTCAATCTGTGGAATTCTCTGCCACAGAAGGCAGTGGAGGCCAATTCACTGGATGTTTTCAAGAGAGAGTTGGATGTAACTCTTAGAGCTAACAAAATCAAGGGATATGGGGAGAAAACAGGAACGGGGTACTGATTTTGGATAATCAGCCATGATCATATTGAATGGCTCGAAGGGCCGAACGGCCTACTCCTGCACCTATTTTCTATATTTCTAACTAACTCAGCTGGCCAGGCAACCTTCCCTCCATTGAACTGTACACTGCAAGGGCCGGGAAGCGAGCGGGCAAGATCAGCTTTGACCCCTCTCACCCTGGCCACAAACTCTTTGAATCACTTCCCTCTGGAAGGCGACTCCGGACTGTCAAAGCTGCCACAGCCAGACATAAAAACAGCATTTCTTTCCACGAGTAGTTGCTCTACTCAACAGCCAAAAATCTGTAGCCTCCCTTTGCTCTGGTATTTTATTTAATTCACATGTTTAATCGATAATGTTTTATTATTGATGTTTCATGTTTGATGTGTCATTCTTCATTGTCACTGTATGTCATGTTGTCACATGCAGGCGGAGCACCAAGGCAAATTCCTTGTATGTGAACATACGTGGCCAACAACCTTATTCATTCATCTCTGGAGAACATGGATACGTGGATAGATGACATTTCAGACTGGGACCTGTAATGAAGATGAATAATAACACAATGGCCTTTAATTTTAGACTCCTCAACCTTAGATAAAAGACTGTGACCTTATCTACAATTCTCAAGATTTTATATGCTCCAAATGCGGTCTCACCACCATCTTGTGAAGCTTGATGGTTCGATGATCCTATATATGTCACGTGCAAATGGACAGTGAAATTCCATTTGCATGTTTTGGCATATCCTTGCCAAAGTCCAAAGTCCGATCCACCCACGCGCTTGCCTTGCAGGACCGATTTTTGGCATTTTTCCCAAAGTCCAAAGTCCGATCCACCCAGGCGCTTGTGCGACTGGAATGTCAGTGAAGGGCCTGACTGCATGCGGCAAGCGCGACCAAACCGGAAGCGGAGGTCTAGTGATCCCGTACGAGTTGACGTGAAGTTCGAGAGAAGTCCGCGGGAAGTTTGCGCTAGGCGTACGCCGTCAAAATGCTGCGTACGGCGTTGAGACGCTGCACACGCCCGTCGCGGAATTTTGAACGCGGTCAGTTTATCGGAGCCCCGCCCGCGCGATGTCGGGACCAGGACCGGGTTGAGAAGGAGTTTCTTCCCAGAGGCAATTCGGATTGTAAACGCCTTTCTCACCAGGGACTAACTCTACAGAACGTTTTTCCTTCTATTATTTATTAGGTAAAAGAATATGTGTGTTATGATTGTGTTTATAATTTGTTTGGTTGTTTTGTTGTTTGTCTTTTGCACAAAAGTCCGCGAGCATTGCCACTTTCATTTCACTGCACATCTCGTATGTGTATGTGACAAATAAACTTGACTTGACTTGACTTGACCAGCTCCGCACAACTCCATACGGCTCCGGCGATCGAAGTGGGACCGGCCCCGCGAGGCCGTACGGCTCAAGCGACCACGTTAGGTCGCGCTTGCCGCATGCGGTCGCATGCTGGTGGGACAGGCCCTTAACACGACATCCTAGTCCCTGAACTCAATCCCAAGGATGCCAAATGCACTCTTCACCACAGACAGACACAAAATGCCGGAGTAACTCAGCGGGTGAGGCAGCATCTCTGGGGAGAAGGAATTGGCGATGTCTCTTCACCACCCTGTCTATCTGCGACCCCCCTTTTAAAATAACAATCTTTTATTGTCATGTGTACCGAGGTACAGTGAAAAGCTATAATTGCCTGCTCACCAGTCAGCGGAAAGACAATACGTGTTTTTAATAAGGCCAATCACAGTGTACAGATACATGATAAGGGAATAACGTTTAGTGTAGGATCAAGCCAGTAAAGTCCAATCAAAGATAGTCCGAGGGTCTCCAATGAGGTAGATAGTAGTTCAGGACTGCTCTCTGGTTGTGGTAGGTAGTTGTTGCCTGATAACAGCTGGGACGAAACTGTGTAGGAAAGAACTGCAGATGCTGGTTTAAATCAAAGGTCCAGACACAAACTGCTGGAGTCACTCAACGGGACAGGCAGCATCTCTGGAGAGAAGGAATGGGTCGAGACCCCAAACTTCACCCATTCCTTCTCTCCTGGGAAGAAACGGCCCCTGAATCTGGAAGGTAGACAAAAGTGCTGGAGAAACTCAGCGGGTGCAGCAGCATCTATGGAGCGAAGGAAATAGGCAACGTTTCGGGCCGAAACCCTTCTTCAGACCATAGGTTGCCGCTGCACCCGCTGAGTTTCTCCAGCATTTTTGTCTACCTTCGATTTTACAGCATCTGCAATTCCTTCTTAAACCCTGAATCTGGAAGTAAAATTGTGCCCCAAAAGTCTCTCTGTTCTGTAACACACTCCAGGGCCCTGCCATTTGCTGAGTTTACTGAGCCCTGGTTTAAATTCCTAAAATGCAACACTTAACGCTTGTCCAGATTAAATTTCATCATCAACCTTACGTAACGAAGTGAAATGATTACCTGCCATTTCCTTGTTCTCTACAGATATGTCGATGTCCTCTTTCTCCAGCGCCTGGAATACTTTCAATACCAGGACCTCTCCACCTTTATACGTACTTAAAGAACTCTTGTTTTTATTTTGTCCTCTATAGTTTGACCACATAGTCTATTTCCCCTCTCGTTACTATTTCTTTGTGGCCAACGTTACTGGATTCTGAAGTTAGTTTTGTTTATTATAGTCACATGTACAATGACAACAGACAATAGACAATAGGTGCAGGAGCAGGCCATTTGGCCCTTCGAGCCAGCACCGCCATTCAATGTGATCATGGCTGATCATCCCCAATCAGTACTCCGTTCCTGCCTTCTCCCCATATCCCCTGAATCCGCTATTTTTAAGAGCCCTATCTAGCTCTCATAGAAACATAGAAACATAGAAATTAGGTGCAGGAGTAGGCCATTCGGCCCTTCGAGCTGCACTCTCCCTTGAATACCTTTTGTTTGCAATCCAGTCAACAAGAAGAATATGCATGATTACTTTAGACTTTATTTTAGTGTTAAGGGCCTGTCCGACTTGGTGATTTTTTTCGACGACTGCTCGTGCCATTGACTGATGTATCAGTGTTGCTGAAAGATTTTGAACATTTCAAAATCCAGCGGTGACAAAACATTTTTTACGACAATCGAGGAGACACTGCGCGCCAATATGTCGTCATGCCGATGCTTTTTCAGTGACCTGATACGCCAGTCAATGATGCCGACAGTCGACAAAAGAATTGCCAAGTGGGACAGGCCCTTTAAAACGTGGAAGCAGGTCCTTCGGCTCTAAGTCCGTGCCAACCAGCGATCACCCTATACACTAGCACTATCCCACATAGCAGGGCCAATTTCCAATTTACAGAAGCTAATTAACCTACAAACCTGCACGTCTTTGGAGTGTGGGAGGAACCTGGAGCACCCGGAGAAAACCCACGCAGGTCACGGGGAGAAGGTACAAACTCTGTACAGACAGCGCCCGTAGTCAGGATCGAACCCGGCACTGTGAGGCAGCAACTCTAGCGCTGTGCTACTGTGCCACCCTCTGTCTTCTTTTCACCTCTAACCATTATCACTTAAGCCCCCGTCCCACTTAGGAAACCTGAACGGAAACCTCTGGAGACTTTGCGCCCCAACCAAGGTTTCCGTGCGGTTCCCGGAGGTTTTTGTCAGTCTCCCTACCTGCTTCCACTACCTGCAACCACCTGCAACCTCCGGGAACCGCTCGGAAACCTTGGGTGGGGCGCAAAGTCTCCAGAGGTTTCCGTTCAGGTTTCCTAAGTGTGACAGGGGTATTATACTCCAACCATCCGGCAAACCGCCTCCCCTCCCCCACCCGTATCCACCTATCACTCCATTGTCTAATTTACAATCACCTACGCAGTGTGAAGAAGGGTCCCGACACAAAATGTTGTCTATCAATTCTCTACCCAGATGCTGCCTGACCAGCTGAGTTCTTCCAGCACTTTGTGTTGTGCTTGAGATTCCAACACCAGCAGTCTCTCGTGTCTCCACCTAATCCTGACTATGTCTGGGTGATATGACCTCTCCACGAACAGCAGTCCCACAAGCCCAAGTTCACTTCAAGTAGAGGCTCATTATCTGTAAGCCTCTTATAAAAAGAATGGAAATCAAACGGTTCGGAGCCTGAGGCTGAGTCTTCACTCATTCATCTGGTCTCTTTCCTTGTAAGGACTGGATTTCATACTTAGATTCCTCCATTATTATCTCAGGAACAATTTTAATACCATTTAGTTTTAGTTTAAGAGATACAGCGTGGAAACAGGCCCTTCGGCCCACCTAGTCCGTGCCGACAAGTGATCATCACACACAAGCACTATCCTACACACACTAGGGGGCAATTCACAATTTCACTGAAGCCATTTACCAAACAAACCTGCACGTCTTTGGGGGAAACCGGAGCACCCGGAGAAAGCCCACGCAGGGCACAAGGGTGAACGTGCAAACTCCGTACAGACAGCACCCGCGGTCAGGATCGAACCTGATTCTCTGGGGCTGTGAGGCAATGACTCTACCACTGTGCCACCGTGCCATAGAAACATAGAAAATAGATGCAGGAGGAGGCCATTCGGCCCTTCGAGCCAGTGCCGCCCCATGTAAAGGGCATTTGAACAGATACAAGGATGAAGGGCCGGATTAAGACCCATAGAGGCCCTAAGCACTTAAAAGATTTTGGTGCCCCCATATATATGTAATTCAAAATATACACAAGAATAAACCATAAAATACACTTTTAGTTTTCAAAATGAAACAAAACTAACAGTAAGGTGGAAAAGAATGTTTATTTTTGTATACTTCCATTTTATTTATTTTTGAAAAGTTTTCTCCTACTTTTTTAATTGCAAAGTCTTTGATCAGATCCTCAAAATTAATCTTTTACGTAACACATCTGCTTAAGTAAGTTTAGCAAGTTTAAAGTGATTTCTTTTGTGCCGTAAACCATTTACCATTTCTGTGGTGCCCCCTTTTCCCGATGCCCTCCAGCCCTGCAAGGATGGGAAAGGTTTAGAGGGATATGGGCCAAATGGGGCTAGCGTAGATGGGGCATCTAGGTCAGCATGGACGAGATGGGCTGAAGGGCCTGTTTCTGTGCTGAATGACTCCATTACTCAAAAGCTTCCAATCGGAGCCAGTGACCTTTCCATACTACCACCCACGGTAGAGAAAAGTGCATGTTTTGAGTTTGTTTACTTCCTCAATTACTCAATTGAAAATTACTTGAAGGCAACAGTTGTTGAAATAGTTTGTGTTAGAAATGTTAAGGCTTTGTGACGGAAAATCGCTTTCAAATCCCAGAAAAGATTCAAAGTGCTGGAGTAACTCAGCGGGTCAAGCAGCATCTCTGGAGCCTGATCTGCTGAGTTACTCCAGCTTTTTGTGTCTCTCTTCAGTTTAAACCCAGTTCCTCCTTGCACAGCCACTCGTGGAGAACCTTCTTCAGACCGGACCTGACCTTGAAACGTCACTTATCCATGGTAGACTTCTTTTTCTTCTTTTGTGTGGCGTGCACAGCCTAAAGTTGTTGGACAACTTGTTCTCAAGAAGGAACTGCAGATGCTGGAAAATCGAAGGTACACAAAAATGCTGGGGAAACTCAGCGGGTGCAGCAGCATCTATGGAGCGAAGGAAATAGGCAACGTTTCGGGCCAAAACCCTTCGGGATTCAAGAATAGACAATAGACAATAGGTGCAGGAGTAGGCCATTCTCACACAGAGAGTGGTGAATCTCTGGAACTCTCTGCCACAGAGGGTAGTTGAGGCCATATTGGCTATATTTAAGAGGGAGTAGATGTGGCCCTTGTGGCCAAGGGGATCAGAGGGTATGGAGAGAAGGCAGGTACGGGATACTGAGTTGGATGATCAGCCATCATTTCCCGGTGCAGGCTCGAAGGGCCGAATGGCCTACTCCTGCACCTAATTTCTATGTTTCTATGTTTCCCCCTTCCAGCCAGCACCGCCACTCAATGTGATCATGGCTGATCATCCCCAATCAGTACCCCATTCCTGCCTTCTCCCCATATCCCCTGACTCCACTATCTTTAAGAGCCCTATCTAGCTCTCTCTTGAAAGCATCCAGAGAACCTGCCTCCACCGCCCTCTCAGGCAGAGAATTCCACAGACTCACCACTCTCTATGAGAAAAAGTGTTTCCTCGTCTCCGTTCTAAATGGCTTACTCCTTATTCTTAAACTGTGTGTGGGCCCTGGTTCTGGACTCCCCCAACATCGGGAACATGTTTCCTGCCGCTAGCGTGTCCAAACCCTTAACAATCTTATATGTTTCAATGAAATATCCTCTCATCCTTCTAAACTCCAGAGTGTACAAGCCCAGCTGCTCCATTCACTCATGTTTCCTGCCTCTAGCGTGTCCAAACCCTTAACAATCTTATATGTTTCAATGAGATATCCTCTCATCCTTCTAAACTCCAGAATGTACAAGCCCAGCTGCTCCATTCACTCAGAATATGACAGTCCCGCCATCCCGGGAATTAACCTTGTAAATCTACGCTGCTCTCCCTCAATAGCAAGAATGTCCTTCCTCAAATTAGAATGGTTTTATACCATTGCTGCTGTCCTGAGATGAGGATTAACAGAATTATTTTTCGTTGAGAGCTCATTAGATCATGTGAGAAGTCTACCAGCTCTGGCGAGAGGGAGGAGATCTCTGTTGCACATCAGGCCCTGGTCTCCTTCTGTGTCCCGTTCGACACAGCTCATAAAGTGAGGCCTTTGTTCTTTGTTTGCCGGCGTTAGGCCCTGGTACCACACAGCCCTGTGATCCAGAGCACATGAGGCCACATCACATGGTTGTTGGATCCAATGGCCTGCAGACCGGGGGATTTAGTGGATTAATGTTGCCACGTGTCTGCATCAGGCGCTGAGCAATCAGTCTCTTATCCTTGAATGAGGTTCCTGTCGCTTCAGCCCAGGGAATTAGCCGGGCTTATGTTGTGGTACTTGATGAGAAATATTTCCCAGTGTTACAGTCTCCCCAGACACATTCCATCAGGATATTCTCTCTCTCCCTCTCTCTCTCCACATCTTTCTCTTCCCCTCTGTTTTTCTTTCCCTCTTCCTCTCTCATCTCCCCCGCTATGTTTTCATGCGCGGAAATAGGCCCTTCGGCCCCTCCGAGTCCGCGCCGACCAGCGATCCCCGCACACTTACACACTATCCGACACGTATTAGGACTTATTTACAATTATGCCGAGCCAATCAAACATGTACGTCTTTGGAGTGTGGGAGGAAACCGGAGCACCCGGAGAAAACCCACGCGGGTCATGGGGAGAACATGCAAACTCCGTACAGACAGCACCCGTAGTCAGGATCGAACCCGGGTCTAAGGAAGCAACTCTACCGCTGCGCCACCGTGCTGCCCTAAACTCTTTAAACTAAACTTAAAATTGTTCATTTGAAGAAGGGTCTTGACCCGAAACGTCACCCATTCCTCCTATCTAGAGATGCTGTTTGTCCCGTTGAAGATATGGGCTAAAAGGGATGTGGGCTATCAAGGGATATGGGCAAAAAGCAGGCAGTTGGGAAAGTCATGTTTTATTGGGACACCTTGATCGGCAGGGGTTGAAGAGCTCCTGGAGCGGGGCCTGACATCACTGCCCCGCGCGGCTTGGAATGGCCGCGGGACTCTGCGAGCGCACGCCGGGGGCTCTAACACCAAGACCCGGTGTGCGACCTCGCACCACCCGGCGTGGCTTTAATGGCAGCGGGACAATCGCCATCGCCAGCCGGGGGCTTTGACTTTGACTCTGACATCGGGGGGGGGAGAGTGCAGTGGAGAGATAAGTTTTTTTGGCCTTCCATCACAGCGATGTGATGGATGTTTATGTAAATTATGTTGTGTCTTGGGTCTATTTGTTTGTAATGTATGGCTGCAGAAACGGCATTTCGTTTGGACCTCAAGGGGTCCAAATGACAATTAAATTGAATCTTGATCTTGAATCTTGAGTTGGGCAGGAGGACCTGTTTCTATGCATCACGACTCTATGTCTCGAAGTGAAGATGAAAATATTTGTGGGGAGAAGTTGAGGGCCAGTCCCACTTTTTTAGGAGACTGCCGGTGACTGTCACAGTCGCAGCTGGTCGCCCAAAAACTGTCGACTGGACCCCGCCCCACGACAACCTACCACCTAGTCTTTTGGGCTTTCTATACTTATAACCATATAACAATTACAGCATGGAAACAGGCCATCTCGACCCTTCTAGTCCGTGCCGAACACTTATTTTCCCCTAGTCCCATCTACCAGCACTCAGCCCATAACCCTCCATTCCTTTCCCATCCATATACCTATCCAATTTATTTTTAAATGATAAAATAGAACCTGCCTCCACCACTTCCACTGGAAGCTCATTCCGCACAGCTACCACTCTCTGAGTAAAGAAGTTCCCCCTCATGTTGCCCCTAAACTTCTGTCCCTTAATTAATTATCCCTTAACTTCAACCAAAATCTTTGAGATGAAAGGCAAAGTATTGGAGAAGGCAGGAGCGGGGTACTGATTGGGGAAGATCAGCCGTGATCACATTGAATGGCGGTGCTGGCTTGAAGGGCCGAATGGCCTCTACTCCTGTACCTATTGTCTATTGTCGATGTTAAGTTACCGACAACTTGCGACCCATTATGACGTCCACCTACGACCACACCTGCAACAACCAACGCTACGAACCTGTCGGCAACAACTGAAGGCAATTCACCGACAACCAACGTCACCTGGCGGCAACTACGACTGGACCTACATCAGGAGAAGTCAAGCTACAATCATTAGCGGCAAGCTCACTCTCGCCGAAAAATGTTGAATACGACTCTTTGGGCGACTGAGGAGACGACTCACGACCGTACAGGCAACACCCCAGCAACCATGTGGCAACAGCCTAGTCACCTGTAGTCGCCTAAAAAATAGCCTAAAGTGCCTGTCCCACTTGGCAATTTGTTTCGGTGACTGCCGGCAACATTAACTGATGATATTACTTCTACTATTATTATTATTACTATTACTATTATTATTAATACTGCTACTATTATTATTAATACTACCACTATTATTATTATTACTACTACTATTATTTTTGTTACTACTACTACTACTATTATTATTATTAGTATTATTATTATTATTATTATTATTATTAATATTATTAACTCAACTCAACAACCAAAAATCTGTTGCCTCCTTTTTCTCTGTTATTTTATTTAACGTATTGACGAGCGGTGTTTTTTTTTTTTTTTTTTTTTTTTTTTTAATATTTTATTTTATTAGAAGTAAGTACAGTCATACGGCACCAAAGTGCCTAATATATATTTTCATAATACATTTTATGTACAACTTCTTTTTTTTTTTTGTTGTTGCATTGAAAAAAGATGAGAATAAGAAAAAGAAGTTAGATAGTAAAGGATAGAAAGATGTGAAATATATAGTGTGTGAAGAAAGAAAACGAGTAAATGAAGAAAGTTGAGAGAGAAAATAGTGAAAAGAAAATAAAATAAAAAAGAAAAGGAGATCATTATTTATAATCTTGACCAACCCTCGTCCAGTCCTGAAACAGTTCTTTTTTACAATTGTGTTGCACCATATGATTCCAAAAAAACGACGAATGGAGACCAACTCGTTATGAATTGGTCTGATTTATCCATTAGGAGGAATCGCATTTCCTCAAGATGAGCGGTGTCCAACATACTTGCAATCCACATTTCAAGCGTTGGTATTGATGTACCATATAACCATATAACCATATAACAATTACAGCACGGAAACAGGCCATCTCGGCCCTACAAGTCCATGCCGAACAAATTTTTTCCCCTTAGTCCCACCTGCCTGCATTCGTACCATAACCCTCCATTCCCTTCTCATCCATATGCCTATCCAATTTATTTTTAAATGATACTAATGAACCTGCCTCCACCACTTCCACTGGGAGCTCATTCCACACCGCTACCACTCTCTGCGTAAAGAAGTTCCCCCTCATATTACCCCTAAACTTCTGTCCCTAATTCTGAAGTCATGTCCTCTTGTTTGAATCTTCCCTATTCTCAAAGGGAAAAGCTTGTCCACATCAACTCTGTCCATCCCTCTCATCATTTTAAAGACTTCTATCAGGTCCCCCCTTAACCTTCTGCGCTCCAGAGAATAAAGACCTAACTTATTCAACCTATCTCTGTAACTTAGTTGTTGAAACCCAGGCAACATTCTAGTAAATCTCCTCTGTACTCTCTCTATTTTGTTGACATCCTTCCTATAATTGGGCGACCAAAATTGTACCCTTCCAAAATTTAAGTATTAATTTTTTTGCTATTATTAAACCATAGTTAAGGAATAGATTTTGAGATGTGTTCAATTTATTCCCATCTTCCATTACACCAAATATAATCATTTCAGTATTAGGTTCCATTCTTGTCTTGAATAATTTTGTAAGAATTTCAAAAATATCATTCCAAAATCTATAAAGTTTTATGCAGGAAACTAAGGAGTGTGTTATAGTTCCCTTTTGGGATAGACATTTATCACAAGTGGCGGATATATTTGGATAAAATTTGTTCAATCTTGTTTTTGAATAATATAATCTATGTACAATTTTACACGGTGTTTTTTCAAGTGTCAAAACATTTTTGGGGGGGATTTTGACATGTTTTGAAATGTTATGAAATCTTTTGGCAACCCTGCTATGACGTCGGCAGTCGCCGAAAAAATCGCCAAGTGGGACAGGCCCTTAACATGCCCCTGTCCCACTTAGGAAACTTGAACGGAAACCTCTGGAGACTTTGCGCCCCACCCAAGGTTTCCGTCCGGTTCCCGGAGGTTGCAGGTGGTTGCCGGAGGTTGCAGGAAGTGGAAGCAGGTAGGGAGACTGACAAAAACCTCCGGGAACCGCACGGAAACCTTGGGTGGGCGCAAAGTCTCCAGAGGTTTCCGTTCAGGTTTCCTAAGTGGGACAGGGGCATTACTCCTCAATCCTCCAGCCTCCAAGCGGCAGTGGAGTTGGGCTGGTGGGAATGGTCATAGAGGCAACTGGAGAAATACGTGGTTGGGGAGGGAGAGAGGAGTGGCAATGGTTGCATTGCTCCCACTGACTGCATGCAGCAATGCTATCATCCGAGGACGTACACTCCATTGAGTATAAATGGGGATCCTGTGGATAGGGTGAACTGTTTTAAACATCTGGGAGTCCACATCTCTGAGGATATGACATGGTCATCACACGCCTCAGCACTGGTGAGAAAGGCAAGGCAGCGCCTTTACCACCTCAGGCAATTGAGGAAATTCAGAGTGTCTCCAAGGATCCTCCAGTGCTTCTACGCAGCGGCGGTGGAAAGCATCTTGTCCGGGAACATTACCATCTGGTTCGGGAATTGCTCTGCCAAGGACAAGAAGGCTCTGCAGAGAGTAGTGCGTTCGGCCGAACGCACTATGGGAACTTCACTCACCCCCCTGCAGGAACTATACAACAGGAGGTGCAACTCCAGAGCAAACAAAATCATGAGAGACCCCTTCCACCCCTGCAACGGACTGTTCCAGCCGCTACGGTCAGGCAAACGCCTCCGTTGCCATGCAGTGAGAACGGAGAGGTTGAGAAGGAGTTTCTTCCCAGAGGCAATTCGGACTGTAAACGCATTTCTCACCAGGGACTAACTGTACAGAACGTTTTTCCTTCTATTATTTATTATGTAAAATAATATGTGTGTTATGATTGTGTTTATAATTTGTTTGGTTGTTTTGTTGTTCCGCGAGCATTGCCACTTTCATTTCACTGCACATCTCGTATTTGTATGTGACAAATAAACTTGACTTGACTTGACTTGACTCATTCTCTACCAGCGACATTCCACAAACGATCAATGGGACAAGCATCTGGTTATTCTTGTTTATTGCTCTTGTTGGTTAATGGGAGAACGCTGGCTTGCAGCCCGGGAGAACGGCTTGATCTCCCTCTGACCGTTCGGGGAAGTACCAGACTCGGTCTACAGACCTGGCCCCCAATATGATCCTGATCACAGATACAGCACGGACACAGGCCCTTCGGCCCATCGATCGAATCCATGCTGACCGACACTATGCTGCACACACTCCAGGGACAATTAACAATTATACCTAGCCAACCAGCCGGCAAACATGTGTGAGAACGATCGGCAGATGCTGGATAAAATCGAAGATGGACACAAAATAACTCAGCGGGACAGGCAGCATCTATGGAGAGAAGGAATTCTCTCCATAGATGCCTGATTCCTGGGATGTCAGGACTGTCTTATGAAGAAAGACTGGATAGACTTGGTTTATACTCTCTAGAATTTACAAGATTGAGAGGGGATCTTATAGAAACTTACAAAATTCTTAAGGGGTTGGACAGTCTAGATGCAGGAAGATTGTTCCCGATGTTGGGGAAGTCCAGGACAAGGGGTCACAGTTTAAGGATAAAGGGGAAATCCTTTAAAACTGAGATGAGAAGAACTTTTTTCACACAGAGAGTGGTGAATCTCTGGAACTCTCTGCCACAGAGGGTAGTTGAGGCCAGTTCATTGGCTATATTTAAGAGGGAGTTAGATGTGGCCCTTGTGGCTAAGAGGATCAGGGGGTATGGAGAGAAGGCAGGTACGGGATACTGAGTTGGATGATCAGCCATGATCATATTGAATGGCGGTGCAGGCTCGAAGGGCCGAATGGCCTACTCCTGCACCTAATTTCTATGTTCTATGTTTCTATGAATGGGTGACGTTTCGGGGCGAGACCCTTCGTCAGAGAGCAGAATTATTCACCTCATAATGTATCCCAGAATATTAAGGATCAGTTGGAATCTGGCCATGAACCTATCACGGCGGGAAGATCTCCTTTCTAAAACTAACCTAAATCACGGTAGTCTCCTAAAAAATCGCCTAAGTGGGACAGGCCCTTTAGAGAGAGAGACAGAGAGAGAGAGATGCTTGCTGTCACCTCTGCTGGTGCGACATTTCCTTTCACTGTGCAGGGACAATTGGTGGAGAGTCTTTCCCTAACTCTGTCAAAGTCACAGGAAGAAGGTGGGAGAATGTGCTTGAGGAGGCAAAATAGATCAGCCATGGTTGAATGGCAGCGTCTATGCAAGAAGATTGTTCCCGATGTTGGGGAAGTCCTGAACAAGGGGCCACACAGTTTAAGGATAAGGGAGAAATATTTTAGGACCGAGATGAGGAAAAATATTTTTCACACAGAGAGTGGTGAATCTGTGGAATTCTCTGCCACAGAAAGTAGTTGAGGCCACACAGTTCATTGACTATAATTAAGAGGGAGTTAGATGTGGCCCTTGTGGCTAAAGGGATCAGGGGGTATGGAGAGAAGCAGTGGCGGACTGGGTCTAAAAATATTGGTTGCCAGGAGACAAAGGGGGCCCACTTTATCAGGGGCCCACTTGCCATCGGGCAAGCTGACACCCTAGCCAGTCCACTGTTGGAGAGAAGGCAGGTACAGGATACTGAGTTGGATGATCATATTGGATGGCGGTGCAGGCTCGAAGGGCCGAATGGCCTATTACTGCACCTATTTTCTATGTTTCTATGTAGGCTAGATGGGCTGAATGGCCTACTCCTGCACCTATTTTCTATGTTTCTATGTTTCTATGTAGGCTAGATGGGCTGAATGGCCTAATTCTGCTCCTATGTCTTATGGTCTTATGGTTTTGTACATCTCCAGCTGCTAACTCAATGAATGCATCTCAGGCACTGAAGGGTTAACTCTGCAAACTAACCCGTTGGAGATTACAGGGAACTTAATCTCCAATTGTTTACTGAGAAATAGCCGTCATGTCCCACTTGATAAAACACCAGTGCAGAATATAAATTTAGTATTGCTACAAAGGAACAGTATCATACAGAAGGTACATTTCACAGGTATTAGGAGGATGTTTGAGGCTTAAATATGTTGAGGATTTGCATGTGATTTATTTTTGTCAAAGTTTTACGGTTTGTTTCACCTCAGGAATAATTTATCCCATTAACTGTTGGGTGTTTTGAATTAGCAACAAATAGCCCACAAATGTTTTTCCCGAAGGTATTATTTTATTTTAATTCTGGAACTGAACCAATCTGTAATCCCCTGGAGCTATGCAATGGTTTTTGGAATTAATTGAATGAACAAACAAATCAGTGAAATCAGACAGAGTAATGGCGAATAGGGTTTGTTCCTTACAACCAAATTACCTCAATTTGGTTCTATCTTTCCTCCCCTCTCCAACAAGAAAATTCACATTCACATTCACATTCATTGTCACATGCACTAGTTAACATGCTGTAGGTAGACAAAAATGCTGGAGAAACTCAGCGGGTGCAGCAGCATCTATGGAGCGAAGGAGATAGGCAACGTTTCAGGCCAAAACCCTTCTTCAGACCTTTTGTCTTCCTTCGATTTTCCAGCATCTGCAGTTCCTTCTTAAACAATTAACATGGTGTATTTGTTTGACTATACTGATGCTGCAAGTGTCATTTTCTACGCTGTTATATGCTGGGGCAACAACATCAGTGCAAAAAAACCCAGCAAGAAGTTGGTCAAGCTGGGAAAACGAGCTAGGGGGGGGAGAGTGGAGTCTGTGGGGGCTGTGCTGCAGAGGCAGATGAGGAGCAAGGTGCAGGCCATCCTCGACAACTCCGGGCAACCCCTCCATGAAATTCTGGAGGGTCAAAAGAGCAGACGGAACGACAACCGGCTCCTCTCCCTGCGCTGTAGAACGGAGCGGTTCAGGAGATCGTTCACCCCTGCAGCCATTAGGTTTTATAATACTGACTGCTAGGCTGTATGGGAATGCTTTGCATTTGTAATAGTTAACTAGACCAAGTGCAGACCCGTTGGGTCTGTTTCCCCAATGTGCGTTTGCGGGGGGGGGGGGGGGGGGGGGGTTCACACGCACACGCACACTAACCAACCCCCCAAACACACAGGGGGGGAGGGGGGTCTTTTTAAGTATTTATTGCTTTCAGGTATTGTCCATAATGTATTTTATGCAATTTCTGTCTGCGTTCGTTTTGAATGTGTGGGTTTGTTGGTTGTTGGATCTTGGACATCTGAATTTCCATGAGGGGATCAATAAAGTATTTATTATTATTACTACCATTATTATTATTATTAGTAGTAGTATTATTATTATTACTACTACTACTACTATTATTATTATTACTACTATTATTATTATTATTATTATTATTACTACTATTATTATTTACTACTACTACTATTATTATTAATACTACTACTATTATTATTACTACTACTACTACTACTATTATTATTACTACTACTATTATTATTACTACTACTACTACTACTATTATTATTAATACTACTACTATTATTATTATTACTGCTACTGTTATTATTATTACTACCACTATTATTATTATTATTACTACTACTAATATTAATACTACCACTATTATTATTATTACTGTTACTATTATTATTAATACTGCTACTATTATTATTAATACTACCACTATTATTATTAATACTACTACTATTATTATTACTACTACTACTACTATTATTATTATACTACTACTTAATTACTAGTACTACTACTATTATTATACTATACTATTATACTACTACACTACTATTATTATTACTACTACTACTATTATTATTACTACTACTACTATTATTATTACTACTACTACTATTATTATACTACTACTATTATTATTACTACTACTACTATTATTATTACTACTACTATTATTATTACTACTACTACTACTATTATTATTAATACTACTACTATTATTATTAATACTACCACTATTATTATTACTACTACTATTATTTTTGTTACTACTACTACTACTACTATTATTATTATTATTTTTTTTTTAAATTTAAATTAATATTATTAACTCAACTCAACAACCAAAAATCTGTTGCCTCCTTTTTCTCTGTTATTTTATTTAATTCACGTGTTTACTCGATAATGTTTTATTATTAATGTTTAATATTTTATGTGTCACTCCTGACCGTCACTGTGTGTCATGTTGTCTCTTGCGGGCGGAGCACCAAGGCAAATTCCTTGTGTGTGAATACTTGGCCAATAAACTTATTCATTCATTCACTCACACACACAGGCAGCGGGGCAGGCAGCGTCTGTGAGGAGAAAAGCGGAGTTGACGCTAACCACACACAGGGGGGGAGGGGGTTCTTTATTGCTTTCAGGTAGTGCCCATATTGTATTTTGTGGGGAGAGGAGCGGAGTTGACGTTTCAAGCCAAAGACCCTTATTTACAAGTAGCAAAGAGAGACAACAAGTTGGCTCTAAGTTGAAACATGAAAGGGCATTAACATCAGTTGCACAATTAGTCACTTTTTCGAAGAACCTGTTTTCTCCTTTTGTCAAGATGGAATGACATTCGCAAAATACCAGCACAAGATTTGAATGCTCGCATTATAATATCAGTAACAGTAATATTATATTACCTAGTCTAATAAAGTTTGACACCTTATAGGGCAGGGATTAATTGGGTGAGGGCAGGTAGTTGCAATTCAGGACAAAGGTTGCAATACTGCAAATGCTGAAATTCTGAGCCAAAACAGAGAATGCATTAGAACACTTGGCAGGTCAAACAGCATCTGTGGAGGGTGAACGATAGGTATGTCAATAAAATAACAACAGTACACACTGGCACGGCAGTAGAGCAGAGCTGAAGAGCCCGTGAGCAAGTTTGGGCCCCATACATATCTGAGGAAGGGTGTTTAAGAAGGAGCAGCAGATGCTGGAAAATCGAAGGTAGACAAAACTGCTGGAGAAACTCAGCGGGTGCAGCAGCATCTATGGAGCGAAGGAAATAGGCGACGTTTCGGGCCGAAACCCGTAAGGGTTTCGGCCCGAAACGTTACCTATTTCCTAAAACAGGCAACGTTTCGGACCCTTTCCCACTTCACCATGAACCTTGCCTCCTGGTCCTCGATTCCCCTATTCTGGCTAAAGGACTCTGTGCATCTTCCCGATCTATTCCTCTCATGATTTTGGACACAACTTCTGTGCCTTCCTTCATAAAGGGTACCATTGTGGGAGGATGTTTTCTTATGTTTAAATTTCTTTATTACTGTTATGTGGTATTATTTTTTTTAATGTGCTGAGGTGGCAATACACATTCCACTACACCAATTGGTGTATGTGACTAATAAAGAACCTTTGAACCACTTTCAACTTTCTGTACCTGGTGCTGGACAGGGAACAGGGAGAGGGAGGAATGCCCGATTTGGGTGGGACACGTCTCCACTTTTGCCGCAAGCTTTGTATCCTGAGTGGTGCTCTATAAAACGCAGCAGGGATAAATGGAAGTTTGGCAAATGTGCCCTGCAGCATGCGGGTCTGTGGCGCTGTGAAGATTGGCGGAGATGGGGGATTAGATTCCAAAATCAATTTCCATCAGTGCATAATACCTCAAAACTGCAGCCTGGTCTGGTGTGGTTCCCATTCGCCACCCCTTGCACTAATTGTGTATGTGTATGTGTGTGTGTGTGTGTGTGTGTGTGTGTGTGTGTGTGTGTGTGTGTGTGTGTGTGTGTGTGTGTGTGTGTGTGGGTACATGTGTGTGTGTACGTGTGTGTGTGTGTGTGTGTGTGTGTACATGTGTGTGTGTGTGTGTGTGTCTGTGTGTACATGTGTGTGTGTGTGTGTGTGTGTGTGTGTGTGTGTGTGTGTGTCTCTCTCTCTCTCTCTCTGTGTGTGTGTGTGTGTGTGTGTGTGTGTGTGTCTGTCTCTCTCTCTCTCGTGTGTGTGTGTGTGTGTGTGTGTGTGTGTGTGTGTGTGTGTGTGTGTGTGTGTGTGTGTGTGTGTGTGTGTGTGTGTGTGTGTGTGTGTGTACGTGTGTGTGTGTGTGTGTGTGTGTGTGTGTGTGTGTGTGTGTGTGTGGGTGTGTGTGTGTGTGTGTGTGTGTGGTGTGTGTGGGTGTTGTGTGTGTGTGTGTGTGTGTGTATGTATATGTGTGTGTGTGTGTGTGTGTCTGTGGGTACGTGTGTGTGTGTGTGTGTGTGTGTGTGTGTGTGTGTGTGTGTGTGTGTGCGTGGATCATGATGTAATCCCCCCTGTATTCCAATACTGGGGGATTTTAATTAAGAG